>NC_056744.1:543498672-543526172 GCF_019279795.1 Protopterus annectens
TGCTTTTAGCCCCCCCCCCCGTAATTCTATCCTCTTCCCAACAGTATGAGAACAGCAATATCTCAGTATTTCTATAGTTTGACCTTTATCACAGCACTATTTATGTCTTGGTCCACAATTCTTGTACTAGGACATGGAGAGGCATGTTACTGGCATTTGTCAGTGTAGCCTTGCATTTGTTTTCTGCTTAATGTGTTATGTTGTTAGTTAGGACCCTATGACATTCCATATGATGCCACTATGGATGAGCCATGGACATTTGCCAGAGGCCTGTAGGCCACATGACAGTGATGCAGGCCACTGCATTTTGTCACTCATATGTTACCAGGCTGCAAGCCAGTGGATTCCCCTGGGGTGACATGGGCAAGTGGGTGAGATGTTCCTGGCAATCCTTCTAGTTCATAGTGATGCATCAGTCTGGATGTGTGCAAGGTGCTGCTTACGGCTAGGGACACACCTGCATGGGACACCATTTCAGCATGCTGCATCCTGTGTGCATTCCATAAAAGAAGTGTGATGATTCTGTAATCATTCCTAACAACAAGGATATGACTGATGAAATACCTGTGGCTGTTGGGGGGGGGGGGGGTGGACTGAGTGCATGTGTGACATGGAAACTATTGGCACCGGACTCACAGACATGACTGTGACATTCCTCCTTCTCCTGCCTTGTATGTGGACATCAGCAGTGTGTCATTACTTTACAACAGTGGCTTTTATGGGCTGCCAGTGATCGGGCAGACAACCAGTATTCCATACTAGAGGGACAACCAACGTGATGCTAACCTCTATATTTAATTCCAAAGGTGTGTGCAGTTCGGTGTTACTTTCTACGCACTGTGTGGAATACTTCCACCTGTGTACTCTTTCTATGTATTGACTCCTGTTCATAGCCTGTCCAGCTTTCTGACAGTGAAGCATATTGACATCTAGACAGTGAGTGTGTACAACTAGTAACATAGGTGTAGCTGAGATGCAGATTGTTTGGCATTGTAGTTGTTGGAACGTGGCCCTGTCAATCACAGTACTGTACTTAGGCCAATTATACATCGGGTTGGGGGGGGAGCACACATGATAACTTTACACATTTGCACTGACTACTCTGACATTTCAGTTATACTCTATTTGCTTCCATTTATTATTGTATTGTGCTCCCATCTTTCAGAATGGGGGCATATCAGTAAAGTACACAAGTTAGATTGTAATGGCATACATTTGTTTCAGACCTCTTACTCTTCAGAACGATATGGCATACATTTCAGTTTCAGACTTCTTACACTTCAGAACGCTACTGCAACTGCCAGACCTGTTGTAGTATGTCTGTGTAACTCTGTAGGGGGGCTGTTCACCATTGCCAGCATTTGTGGAGCTTTGCCCGACCTTTCTTTCTGGTCATCTACACCTGTCTTGCTGGTTGAGGCTGGGGGTGGGTATGGGAATGCTCTTCGACATCCATGTGTGTGACCTGTGGACACCCACAGTTAGTCGAGCCACCACATGTACTCCAGTGGGAGTTGTCACTGAGTACTACTGCCTAGTATGGGAACAACAGTATGTGTTATGGATTTCATGCTGTCCCATATAGCTGGCAGCTATCTGCTGCTATCCCATTTGACTAACCAATTTCCTTGCATGCTTGCATCCATAGCAGAGATATAACTTTCAGAACATACTACTACTTCATTCAGTAATTGATAGCAAGGATGACTTACCTTGTGCCTGGGGCAGTACTGAGGGTGTTGCTGGTGGGCTGACTATGTGGGACGCACTCAGTACACTCCCTATACATGGTAAAGTACAGGTAGTGTCATATTTGGCATTCCTTTTACTGTATGTGAGTCAGAGAGAGGTATCAGTCCCTGGATCCCTACAGTGTCAGTGTGCGTGCTATGCGTTGCCTCTTTGCCAAGGCATAGGCATACTGGGCACTCCTCTGTCTGCCTCAAGGGGCAGGCTCAGGAAGTTCCTCCTCCAAGTACCTCTGTGCCTGTGGTGACCTTGGCAATAGTGGAGGGCTGTGTGGCCCCTCCATGTGTTGCTCCTGCTGCAGCTGTTTCCACAGGATCATATTGTGTAGTATGGCACATACTATGAACATTCGTCTACATGTAGCTGGAGAGTACTGCAAGGCTTCATTGGATATGTAAATTCAGTGGAACAGTGACTTGAGCATCCCAAACACACACTATATAATGATCCTGGTTTATGCATGTGCCTCATTATGGCATTCTTGTTCACGGGTGTGTGCATTTCTGATGGGTGTCATCAGCCACAGCTCCAGTGTGTAGCCAGCATACACCACTAGATGGCCAACTGGGATGTCCCCCCCTGGGAAACCCCTGATACAGCTGAGAGGAATGCCAGACGTGGGAGTTCTGATAGCTTCCAGGGCTGCCAGCACACCTGCATGATAATGCCCAGGGCATCGCACACAACCTGGCAGTTGATGGAGGGGAAGCTCTTGCGGTTGATGTAGATCCTACCCCCGCTCACCGGGTGATCCTTTGATGTGGATGTGCGTGCAGTCTGTGGCACCCAGTACCTGCAGATATTCAGCTACACGGTGGAAGAGACGTATATTGCTGGTCAGTGTCTCATGGGTGTTGGGGAAGTAGATGTGTGCACGGACATGTGGTAGCATGGCATCCTGGAACTGATGGAGTACTCTGGATGCAGATGCCTGTGACACCCCCATGATATCCCGAGTAGGTCTTTGGAAAGTACCTGTAGCTAGTATTCTTATGGCTACACATACCTTAGTATCCACTGGGATGAGTTCCCTCTGTTCTGGATGTGAGGTGAGACTGGCACAGCTCCACAATTTGCTGAAGTATGCCCCTGATAGGTCACCCTGGGTCTGAACACTCCTCCTCTTCCTGCTTCTGTGGCAGTTGGCAGCATTATCCTCATCACCACAGTCAGCCTCCAGCACATAGTGATGTATCCGAGCAATGGCAGCCCCTAGCATTTTGTCGGTTTAAATTTCCAGGTTTACTCCAAAGGTGCAAGGTGTGTCGAAAAACGCAGACTAAGGGGTGTTTCCATACTTTATAGTGGTGTGATGCTACTGCTGCCTGTCAGATTGGCTGTTTCTGAGTCATTCCAGATGCCAGCTTACTTGCTCATGACTTGGATTTAGCCACTGTGAGTGTTAGACACATTAGTGGTGATTTGTGAATGATTGACTTTATTCTGCTGTTGCCCTTTTTGTAATTGATTTTTACTTGCATCTCCTCCCATTTACAGCTCTGCAGCACTCTGCCAGCTGTATTACAGTTGCAGGGCCCATTCTGAGTTGCAAGACTCCTATAGTAGTGATTTCTACATCAGTTCACCTTTATTTTGTGCTGTTGCCCTTCAATTCTATTTTACATGTCATCCCATCTTTAGCTCTGCAGCCACCTGTCAGCTATATTATTTGAGTGCTTTCATTGGCCAGTCATGGGTTGCAGACTCCCATATTGCTGATTTGTACAGCATTTCCCTTGTTCTGCTACTTTCTTTGCATTTTCCTTCTACCCTCTCTCTCTCAGTCTGCTGGTAGTGTAAAGAGCAAGATTTGTCCCTCCCCTGCACGTGCACACTCTCTTCAGTTCATGGAGTATGAGTACACACCTCAGACACAACCCCTCTCAGAGCTGTCCTTAGCTAAGCAGACACCAGCCAACAGGGATCCAATGTGCTTCCAAGCAAGCATGACACCCCCCTTTTCTTGTTTCTTGCTCCTCCTGCCTACATGATGGTGTTAGAGTACCTACACGGTTAGGGGCAGTCTGACACTTAGAAATGTTCCTGTTCAAATTGTGATTCAGTACAAGTCCCCTCATTAGCATACTCCTCAGCCTTAAGCCCTAGTTACTGCACTATTCCTGTGCCTTTCCCCTTAGCAACCACTGTTCCCTGCCTATGTTTACTTTCTGCATACCATTGACTATAATGGCAAAATGCAGAAAGTAGTTCTACTGCAATCTCCCCATTTCTACTTCTACTCCCCCCTCCCACTAGCGTACCACATCCCCTGCCCTTAATGGCCGAGTTCGGCCACCATAAAATAAATTTATTATTTTATATTTTCGAGTGGTTTTGCATGCCAATGGCCATATATTTGGCCATTGGCATGCAAAACCTAATTAATACATGCTTTCTGGAGCGCTGACATGGCTCCATTGTGTAGACTGCAGAAATGTATTCAGTTAGTAACCATTTCTGCAAGCTACACTGTTCAAGCACAGAACATGTCACTTTGCTGGATCGCTAATCAGGCTTATTTGCATGGTTTTCACCAGCAAATGAGCTCATTAGCATCCCGCACGGCTTTCCGTCCAGAAACAGTGTAGGGCCGCTCATGCACATGAAAATAGCATGCACGTGGATTGCAAAGTGGCCATTTTCCATGCAGGAGTGGTTACACTGTTCCTGCATGGAAAATAAAGCATTGTGAATCCCGGGCTATGACTTTACTGATAATCACACCCCTGGGTAGGATGTCCCAAAAGGTCTGAAATGCTAGATCATCTTCCCTCATCTCCAGAACATTGGTGGGAAGGTTGTCCCATGTATGTGACCAAATGCCCTGGACCGTCTTCCTTCAAAAAGCCCCCCCCTCCCCCCCCAAGGGATGCATCTGTCATCATGACCTCCACAGGGGATTCATAAGGAATAGGCGCCTTTCTACCACAGAATGCGATGTTATCCACCAGGACATGTATTGCCTGCAAATTTGAGTAAGCAGAATTTTTGCATGAAGTGGATGATATCCTTGGGACCATTGCATTGTCCACTGAAGCACTCTCATTAAAAGTCTGTCCAGTGGAAGCATGAGAATTGTGGAAGCCATTAGAGCCAACAGGTGAAGAATTAGCCTTCTTGCTGGGTAGGGGTGATGGAGAACCTAAGTGGTAGTGAGGTGGAGGGAGAGCACTTTGGAGACAGAAAGTCAGGTGATCTGCAAATATATGTGTCCAGATGGCATCTAATAAATTCTGTTTAGAAAGTGAAAGATGAAATTTGGTTAGACTGACCATGACCCCTAGGTCCTGCATCAGCTGGATCATAAGGTCCTAATGGTGTGATAAGTTGCTGGATGTAACAGTCAGGAGCCAGTCATCAATTATGGGAAAACCTGGATACCAAGCAGGAAAGACGAGCTGCTACCACTGCAATCATCTTGGTGAACCAGGGCTCTGAACCGATAATGATTAGCTCCCGAGAAATAATCTAGAACACTTCTATTTTCACACGGTAGTAAATCTCCTTGAAATCTATGGAGCACATTCAATCATCCTTCCTCAGCAGAGGCACAACAGACTGAAGTGTGACCATCTGGAATTTAGTCTGCTTGACATACTGATTTAAATGGCTCAGATCCAGAATGGGTCTGAGGACCCTTGTTTTCTTGGATACTAAAAATAACCAAGAGTAGATTTTGGTTTCTAACTGGTCTTCAGGGACCAGTTGGAAGGGTCTCTTCTACAGGCCTAGAGACCTCTGCTGGTGCAGATTTCCCACTGACTGGGTGGGATATCAGGAACTTTCTTATTGATGGGAGGGAGGGAAATGGTATGAAATAGCCTCTGGAAAAATATTTAGCATCCATGAATTAGTGGTTATCATTTGCCAGGCTTGTGGGTGTAGAGACACGCACACCTCGACTGCCTACAGAATGTAGCAGTCAGGCAACCCTTCAGGGGGTGCTGAAAAGGCTTCTCAGTAAAGGGCCTGCAAAAGCCCTGGTTATGCACAGTCAGCTTCTGCATCTAGGGGATGTCCATTACCATTTGACTCCTCTGCCATGAAGAGGTCTGTTGCCAGGAGTTTACTGGTAATATCTCTATGCTTTTCTGATCATCTTCTCAGCCTGCTGATTCCTAGAGCAGGATCCCAGGGGAGTGGAAAAGTGGATTCCCACTGAAGAGAAAGTCTTACCATCCTGTTGACTCCTAGTCAGTGTTTCTTTCACTTTAGGTCCAAACAAGGTACACCTATCAAAGAGGAGCATTAATGAAGGCTGTTTTAAAGCTTTCTGCAAAACTGCATAGATGCAACTAGGTGTACCAATGAATGGCAATGTCGATGCCTGCTACTCTCACTAGGTCATCAATCATGTTGGAAAGTGGTTGCATGGATACACTGGAAGCAGACTGGAGGTTAGAAAGCTGGAGAGTCCACAGTCTTCTGAACATCCACAGGCAGGATACCAGAGACAGACTTGGAGACAGCCTCGGTCAGGTGTCTGAAATCTGGTGACATGCTAAATAATTCAGTGCTGTAATGACGAAGAACAATGAAGCGCAAGTCCATTTCCCAAACCAGCCTATAGCCTTAGACTCTCTATTAGGACGATGGACTGGGGAACTTTCTTCAGATAGTTTCTTCTTCGTTGTTGCCACTACTACCATCTTGTCAACCAGTGGACCTTTGCTCCAGTGTTTCTGGTCTGTTGGTACTGCTACAATCCTGTTGGGCTTCTTATGGATCCTTCCATACCAACTGAGCCATCAGGTCAATGAGTGGGTCAACAGATGGTACCAACCCAGGACAAAGACAAGCTGGAACCAAAGGCTTACCGGAACATGGACTTGTCTGCAGAAAGGTCATCTGTGGACCAACCCCCTTTTCTCTGTTTCATCAGTTCCAGGGTCTTGCCAAAGGTGATGTCTTTGGCGGGGGGATGTATTGTAGGGGAGCCTTCACCTTCATCCAAGTCTGTCTTTTGACAGACTCTAGGGAAGGGTCTAAGTGCTTCCGCCTGCATATTTATTTTTTGTGAACTAGTTCCGGGGAATGATCTGAAGGTTCTGAATCAGACTGTGAGCTTATATGGCAGGTAGCCTCGGAAACCTGTAGAAAGTACAGTTGTGTAAAATCTTACCATAACAGTAAATGTCATTCCATATCACTGTTGCAGTACTCTTCACCTTAGGGATTTCCTCCCAAGGATAGCGCAATGCCTGGCCAGTATACCAAAGCCATCAGCTCTTAGAAGAACTGTATAGATATCTCTCTCTCCATATATTATATATATATAAATATTATATAGGTTCATAGGTACTAGGCCATCTGCCAGAGGGCATCTATAAGCCTAGCCAGAATGTGTTGGCTTTCGCCACCCCCTTACATTAGTTCCCTGTGCCTCAGTCCAGCAGAGCCATTAGTTCCCTGTGCCTCTCTCCAGCAGAGCCACTGCAGTGATCCCCGGGGTAAATTTTCTGTTTCCCATCCACTCTTCAAGGTTTCTCTTGAAGAGTGTTAGTGAGGTGCTCTGCCTAATGTAGATTGGAATCCTGTTCCAAAGCATGGGGAGTCTCTGGGACAGGAATCTATCCCTCCAGCACGTCCTATTTATCGTTGTGGTGAGGTTTAGATCCCTAGAGCGTGTGGCTCTTTGGGATTTGTTTTTTTTAGGTGGAGCATGTCCATCAATTCTGGGTTGGACATGGCCTTGTATGACAAGCAGAAATCACCTCTGAGTAAGCAGTATGCAACCGAGTACAGCTGGAGTTTCTTCAGTCGGGCTGCATAGGGCACATGTTTGAGGCCAGTAAATCCTCTTGGTGAAGTACTTCTGTGGTCTGTCCAGCTGTTGCAGGTGTCTTGTAAGGTACATCCCAAATGGGGCATTGTACTCTATGATGGGTCTGATGAGTGATGAGTAGAGGGGTACAATAACCTCTTTTGTTCTAGATGCAAACCCTTTTGTGATTCAGTGGGCCACATAGAAGGATTTTCTAACCACCTTTTCAATATGATTATCACAGGAGAGATTACTATGCACTTGGGTCCCCAGATCCCTTATTACATTTTCTGTATTTAGGGGGCTACCACGTATGTGGTAGTTTGCGGGTACTTTGTTTTTTCCAAAGGGGTTGACTATGCACTTTTTGGCATTTAGCTTGAGGCCAAGATTTTGACACCAGGTGTCCGTCTCAGTGAGACCCTTTTGGAGGATATGTGTATCAGCTGGAGAGTCAATTATGGCCCCCAGTTTGCAGTAGTCTGCGAACTTGGTCAGCCGTGTTCCTCCTGTGCTTACCTGTACCTCCGAGAAGTATGCACCGAACAGGAGGGGTCCCAGGACTGAGCCCTGGGGGACGCCACTTGTAACTGGTTTAGAGTCAGACCTACAGCCTGCAACTCTCACCGTGTGGGTTGTACCCTTGAGCCAACTGGCAACCCATCTCATGACGTAGGGGTTTATGTTCAGGCTGGTGAGCTCGTCTATAATACCAGAATGGGGAATGGTGTCAAAAGCCTTTGCGAGGTCTAGGTAGGCTGTGTGGACCTCCTTTCCCGCATTTAAAGCCTTGGTAACTGTCTCAAAGCAGTCCACCAGGTTTAGGAGGCATGATCTGGCCTTAAAGCCAAACTGGGTAGAGTCCAATGTTTGAAGGTTCCCAAGGTCTCTGCTAATGAATTCCATGATGATGCGCTCCGTAACCTTGCAGACTATGCTAGTCAGGCTTACAGGGTGATAGTTCCCGGGGTCCGTTGTGGCTCCACCTTTGTGGAGCGGGATAACTGTTGCTGTATGCCACTCTATGGGTACGTAGCTTCTAGAGAGGCTAAGTTTGAACAGCATGTTTAGGTGAGAGGTTTGTTCATTTTGGAGCTCATGTAAGACACAGCCTGGGACACCGTCTGGTCCCATTGAAGCTGTATTTTTGGCTTTGGATAGGGCTGTTTAACCTGTGCGTCAGTGATTGTTGGGGCACTACATTCTTCTGGTATGGTTATGGACCCTTTAAGGGGTCAGAGGGGGGTGAAGTTTGCATTAAACCCGTCTTCCAGAATGTTGGCAATATCAGTCGGTTCATTGTATTTTGTGTCATTCTGCACTAACTCAGAGCAGATCTGAGAATTTCCACTTAGGTTCTTGACATAGCTAAAGAACGCTTTGTGGTCATCTTTGGAGTCCTTGGCAATTTTTCTTTCGAAACTAGCCCTGGATGATTTTATGAGAGATCATAGTTTCTTGCTGATACTAACCAGGGATGTCTTGCCTTCTTGGGATTTTACTCTTTTCTGCACAGTTTCCTCCTTCTATTGTAGAGCTTGTTTATGGCAGGGGTCCACCAGACTTGTTTCCTCTTCTTGGAGGAGTGATTCTTAGTTTTGCTTGGGATAGCATGATCCATGCATTCTTGCAGGTGCTCATACAGTGCCTTTGTAAGGGATTCAGCAGCTTGGACACTGTTGTCCTTTAGCATGGGGGCTGTAAACCTTTCCACTTCGGTCTTAAGTAACGTGAAGTTTGCTTTTGAAAAGTTTTTCATGGTGGTTTCCTTGATTGGGAGTGGGGGCGGAATGTGGATATCCACAGTGATTAGTCTATGGTCTGATCTAACCAGCGAGGGTTTGACTTCTGGTGTAGAACACCGGTCGCCCATGTTGGTGATGACCAGGTCCAATATGTTGTCACCTCTGGTGGGGGTGTTGACCAGTTGATGCAGGACGTTCAAGTTTATAAATTCTAGGAAGCGTTGGGCAAGGGAGTTAGTAATTCAGTAGTTCTCCCAGTTAATGTTTGGGTAATTGAAATCACCCAATATTAGGGCATTTGGCAGGACCTTCATATTTTCCAGTGTTTCCAGAAATGCGGAATGGGGGTCCTGGGTCATGATGGATGATCTGTAGCAAGCTACATATTTGAATTGCAGTTTTGCCCATTATTTGCAGATGGATGATCTCTGAGGCATTGTGCTGTGCTACTAACCTGAAGGTGTGGGTATCCTTGATGAATATGGATACACCCCCACCTTTTGTGTTTTGGTCCAGGTTCTGTGGCTGAAAAGTATGGTACGAGTTATAGCCTGGTAGTGCTGGGGTGCTCTCTGGAGCCTTAAACCAGGTTTCTGTTACTGCACAGATATCGATGTTCTCCATACTGAGGAGTGCCTTGAGTGCATGCATTCTGAGGTTTAGACTTCTGGTGTTGAGTAGCATTACCCTCAGTTTTTGGTTACTTGTGCTATTTACAGTGGTGTGTTTGTCTTTTGAGCCTTTCCTAAAAAAGGCCCTATGGGGGTGGCAAAAGCCTTGGCCAGTATTTGAAAGCCTGAGGGTGACAGGTGCAAGCCATCTCTTGCGAAGAAATATGGCTTATAAAGCATGTCATCCCAGGTGGACAGACACTGGATCCCCTTTGAATGACACCAGAAACTTAGCCAATTGTTGAAATTGATAATTTTTTCTTTATACTGTGGTATCATTCTTGGTCAGGGTAGGATGCTAGTCAGGGTCATACCGGCCTGGGCCACATGATCAGAGCGCTCTTCCATATCTCTTTTCATGTAGTCCAGGGAGGTACGTCCCAGGTCATTCACACCAACATGGACAATGACAGAGTCGTATTTGTACTTGTTCTGGAGTGACCTGAGTGCTTGTGTTATGTGGCGGATCCTGGCGCCCGACAGGCAGCTAACTGTAGCCTCCTCCTTGTCCAGCCTAGTTAGTGGGACATCAGTGTGCCTGACTACAGAGTCGCCTATTACTAGTGTGTTGGGTATGTTATTTTGCCTTAAGGGCTGTGACTGCGTGGCACACTGATTATGTGAAGTATGTGTTATATGGTTTGTGATGGGGTGTGAAGGTTGCTTGGGTGTCTACTTTGGAGGTCTTTGTTGCTTTTGCAGATTTTTATTTAGAGCCTCCGTGTATGTTTTTGTGCATTTGTGTGTGTTATTTGCCAGTGTTGGTTTAGTAGGTCTATGTGAGACTGGTGGTGTGTTGCAAGTATTTTCCTTCTCCTCTTGACTCTCCGTTCCAGTCTTGGGTTGAGAGAGCTTTGCCTCCAGTTTGGCTGTATAATTGCATCTCTCGCATATATTAGTGTTTGGTGGTAGGAGGAGAGGGTTGTCTGTGTACATGAGGCAGTTGTAACATTGCCTCAAAATGCCCAAATTCACCAGTTGGACTGGAGAGTACACCTGAAACTGCCCTTTGGACATGCCTGAATAGGTAAAGTGAGCTGTTTTATTGATTAGCTGGTAGGGACGAATAGAGAGTCTTGTCCTTCTGGACAGTATAGGGGGTCTAGTGCTAGGGTTAATTAGTGTTTGCTATGAGTTTTGAGTAAGTGCTGGGCTGTGAAATGAATGGTTTGAGTGCTTAAGTTGAAAGTTTGTCTAGTTCCAAGGGAAAAATTGAAGAGCAAACTTTGTGGAGTCGAGAATAGTTTAAGCCTAGCTAACCGGCACTGCCCGGCACGCAAAACTGCACAAATGCGGTTTTTATAGCAGGGAAATGAAAGATAGAAATTAGACCAAAATGGCCAATAAACTAATAACTTCTGGGCTACAGCAAACAAGGCACACACATTTCAGAAAGAAACAGATCAAATAAGCAGGCACAATAAGCCTTTAACCAGAAATTCCCAGCTCAGAAGGGCAGAATTTAGCCTCTCCTCCCCACAAGAGTGCAGACTACAAACCTTCTTAATGTAAAATAACTGGCCTGAAGCCAAAGTGTTTAAACCAGAACTAATGCGCTTTTAGAACAACAGACATGGAGCCTTCAATCAGCAATTTCCAACTTAGAAGGATGTAAGCTACCTGTCCTGCCACAAAAATGCAGTCCACAAACCTTCTTAATGTAAAACAACTGGTTTGAAGTCCAAGTGCTTAAACCAAAAGGCTTAGAACAAGTTACAATTTAATCAGGCCACTACTACCATGCAGTAATAACTGCAGCAACATAATACAACTGAGTACTTTTAAGAAGTACAAGCAAAATAAGGTAATAAAGTGGGAAGAAACACAATTACAGTAAAAGCAGATGAATAAAGTGCAATTTTTTTATATAACAATAGAAAACAAGCAAACTGATTTAAACAAATTACCCAGTTAACCAGTAAAAAACTTCAGAACTGAGCCCTGTTCCAGCAGTCTTCAATCAGACAAGCTCAGGGCCTAAGTTGGGATGCCTACTCAAATGTTCTCTCTGTATTAGGCAGGATGAGCTAATGAGACTAGACTAGGACAGAGCTGGGATAGGGCTGGACAGATGGGAATGGTAGGTCTGTCTGAAATCAAAATATGATCTCACTGTACTCGGACGAGTGAGCAAATGAGATGGGCCTAGGAGGAGTGTTCAAACACAAATTTACAGGAGGGGCTGTCAATTCCAAAGCCACCAAGATTAATACCACAAGAAGAACAGGAAGGATAGGTGGGGAAAACTGCAGACAGGGAGAGAGAGCTTCCAATTTTCAGTAAACAAATAAATAAGCAGATAAATGTAGTACTATTTTTAGGAAAATTAATGAAACAAAAAACAGAAAAAATAAAATTCAGTACTATCTTATAACACTGCAAGTTTGTACATATCTCAGCTTGTAATAAAGTTGATGGTAACCAAACAGCTCCAGTACAGATTAGATATATATATATATATATATATATATATCTGCCCCCCCCCCATGATGTAGACCATAAAGGTGATATAAGGACCCAAGCACTCAGAAATAAAAAAGCTCCAGGAGGAACAGAATACCTTCAGGGAAGAGGAGGAACATATGCATCCAGAAGAAAAAATAAACAAGGAAAAAGGGAGAAAGCACCCCTTGGCCTGGATGGAAACAGAAGACATGGCAAGAGACAGAACAGAGGGGGAATGAGGGAGGGAGAGAATACTGCAACAATAAAAAGGACATCTAATGTTATGTTAAGATTTTATACAAATGTATTGTGTCCCCTCCATATCACTGTTGCAGCATTCTTCATCTTAGGGAGAGTACAAGAGCTCAAGAGGAATCCAGGGAGGAGGAAGGTACAAACGAACCCTCCACAGACCCATGAAAAATATGCATGGCAAAATCTGCTCTGGCCCTGGAAATAACATCCAACTTGTAATGTTTAGTGAAAGTATGAACAGAGGACCAAGAAGCTGCCTCAGGGATGGAATTGATAGCCAGACCTTTGAAAGGAGTACCAGAGGAGGCAACTACCCTAGTAGAATGTGCCTTTACAAACAAGGAGACACATTTGTTATGAAAAGAATAACGGAAATAAATGGCCTTAGAAATCCAGAAGGATATGGTTTGCTTACCATGCTTTTTGGCCCCAAAACTCGGACCGAACCACAAGAGAAGGGGGAGTATCCATATTCATCAAAGATACCCATACCTCCAGGCTAGTGGCACTGCACGAAGCATCAGAGACCATCCATGTGCAACTAACAGTGGGCAAAACTGGCTTCCAGTTTGTAGCCTGCTACAGACCACCCTCCCAAACCCAGGAACCCCACTTGGCTTTCCTGAAGACACTGGAGAATATGAAGGTCTCTCCAAACACCATTATATTGGGTGACTTTAACTACCCAAACATAGACTGGGAGCACTACTCAAGCCACAACACCCTAGCCCAATGGTTCCTAGAATTTATAAACTCAAATGCTATGAAACAACTGGTCACCACTCCCACAAGAGGGGAAAACATATTGGACCTGATCATCACCAACATGGGGACTCTATGTTCCATACCAGAGGTATAGCCCCTCATCGGTAAGATCTGACCATAAATTAATCACTATGGACATCCATATCCCGTCCCCACCCCCAGCAAAGGAAACTACGGTCAAAAACTTCTCAAAAGCAAACTTCTCACTTCTCAAAACCGAGGTGGAATCCTTCAAAGCCCCAGGGCCAGTGGAAAATACGGCTCAAACCGCAGAACCCTTTACAAACGCATTCTATGGATACCTACAGGAATGCATGGATCGTGCTATCCCAAATAAAACCAAGACACACTCCTCCAAAGGCAGGAGACCTGTCTGGTGGACCCCAGCCATAAATAAGCTGTACAACAGAAGGAGGAAGCTACTACATGATAGAGCAAAATCCCTGAAAGGGAAGGCAACCCTGATCAGTACTAGCAAGAAACTATGATCCCTCATAAAATCATCTAAGGCTAGCTTTGAAAGAAAAATTGCACAAGACGCTAAAGATAATCACAAGGCTTTCTTTAGTTATGTCAGAAACCTGGGTGGAAACTCCCAGATATGCTCTGAGTTAGTGCAAAATGACAAAAAAAATACACTGAACCCACAGACATTGCCAACATCCTGGCAGATGGGTTCAGTGCAAACTTCTCCCCCCCCCCCAAATGAGCAAATGACTATCCCAACAGATTGTGTAGCCTCCCTGACATCACAGATGCACAGGTGAGAGCTGCCCTCTTCAAAGCAAAAAACACAGCATCAATGAGACCGGATGGTGTCCCGGGCTGCGTTTTACATGAGCTCCAAAAAGAACTGAACCCTCACTTAAAATCACTGTTCAGTCTCAGCCTTACAACAGGATATGTACCCAAAGAATGGCATATAGCAACAGTGGTCCCACTCCATAAAGGTGGGTGCCACAACGGACCCCGGAAACTATCACCCTATAAGCCTAACTAGCCTGGTCTGCAAAGCTATGAAGCGTATCATAATGGAACTCATAAACAAAGACATTGGGAGCCTCCAAACACTGGATCCTACCCAGTTCGCTTTGTTAAGGGCAGATCTTGCCTCGAACCTGGTCAATTTCTTTGAAACAGTCACCAAGAACACAGACAAAGGGAAGGTAGTCCACACACAGCCTACCTTGATCTTGCAAAAGCCTTCGACACAATACCCCACTCGGGCATCATAAATAAGCTCACCAGCTTAAATATCAACCCCTATGTCACAAGATGGGTTGCAATCTGGCTTAGGGATAGAAGCCACATGGTCAGAATTGCAGGTGCCATGTCAGACTCTAAACCAGTTACAAGTGGCGTCCCACAAGGCTCAGTCCTGGGACCTCTCTTGTTCGGTATATATTTCTCTGAGGTACAGGCTAACACAGGAGGACTATGGCTGACAAAGTTTGCAGATGACTGCAAACTGGGGGCCATAATCGACTCGCCAGCTGACACAAGCATCCTCCAAAAAGGTCTCACAGAGACGGATAACTGGTGCCAGAGCCATGGCCTAAAGCTAAATGCCAAAAAGTGCACAGTCATCCCCTTTGGGAAAAACAAAGTGCCCACAAATTACCACATAGGTGGAAATCCATTAAGTACGGAAGACGTAATTCGGGATTTGGGGACCCAAGTAGATTGCAATCTCTCCTTTGACAATCACATTGCCAAAGTGGTTAGAAAGACATTCTATATAGCCCACCTTATCACAAAGGGGTTCACATCTAGATCAAGAGAGGTCATTGTGCCCCTCTACTCATCAGGCCCATAATTGAATACAATGCCCCATTTGGGATGCACCTTACCCGACACTTGCTACAACTAGAAAGACCCCAAAAGTACCTCACCAAGAAGATCAAGGGACCCGAACAGATGCCCTACATAGTTAGGCTAAAGAAACTCCAGCTCTACTCAGTTGCTTACCGCCTACTCAGAGGCGATCTGTGCCTGACGTATAAAGCCATGTCCAACCCAGAATTAATGGACATGCTCCACCTCAAGAAATCCAAATCCATCAGAACTACACGCTCCAGTGACTTAAACCTCAGCACAGAAATAAATAGAATATGCTGGAGGGACAGATTCATATCCCAGAGGCTCCCCTCACTGTGGAACAAAATTCCAATCCATGTCAGACAGAGCCCCTCAATGATCCTCTTCAAGAAGAATCTTGACGTTTGGATGGGAGATCATAAATTTACCCCTGGGATCTCTTCTGTGTCACTGCTAGACAGAGGCACGGTAAACTAACCTTAAATGGGCTATCTTCTGTGACCTACTATACAGAGGCACAGTCAACTAATCTAAGAAGGGTGGCGAAAGCCAAGCACACTCTGGCTAGGCTAGTAAATGCCCTAGGGCAGATAGCCTAGTATCAACCTATGAACCTTAGAAACAGACAAACCCAAAGTCATGAGATGAAAATAAACAGAGCTTTCCAAATTGGCGATTAACTTTAGTTTTGTCTAAACAACATTGGAGTTGTGTGTGGATACCCAAAGTATGAAGAACTTTCTCGTTGGCAGACTGCAAGAAGGAAAAAAGGAAGGAAAGTAAATAGCCTGATTAAGGGACAACTCACTGACCTCCTTGGGCATGAAAAAAGGATTAGTATGAAGAGACACATTGTCTCTATGAAAAACTAAAAAAGGAGGAACAGCCATGAGATCCTGAAGTTTGGACACACTGTTGGCTGAAATAAGAGGCAAAAGAAGAACAGTCTTCCAAGTGCAATGTTGTAAGGAAGCTGAAAAAGCAGACTCAAAAAGAACCTGGGTCAAATTTTCAAGTAAAAAATTAAGGTCTCAAGAAGTTGGAATAGGCTTTATTGGGAGCTCTGATATGAAGGGTGCCTTTAAGGAACTGCTTGACCTCGAACCTAAAGGCCAGAAGAGATTCAAAGGCAGACGAGCAGAAAGTGATGACAGGTAAGCTTTAAATGAAAAATATGCCAACCCAGCATGGAGCAGATCACACAAATGAGAGAACCAGAGCAACCCTCCACATAGAGGGATCCTGATTACGAGAAAGGCACCAGACAATCTTTTCCATTTGGAGATGTACGATTTTCTGATGGTGAGAATCCTGGCCTCCTGCAGAACCCAACGCCACACATCCTCACAAAAGAGAGTCCTAAAAGGGATAAAAACCTTATCACTCACAGTGTCATTTGAAGAGTGAGCTGTGAGGATGGACAGGAGATTCCTTGCCTTGTGTGAGAAGATCCACCCGGTGAGGTAATCTGTGGTGACTGCCCCTGGCCAAGTGAGAAAGAAGGGGGAACAAATGCTGTCTGTGCCAAAGGGGAGTCACCAGCAAAATTTTAGGACAGCCCTGCCTGATGTTATGTAGAACACATGGTAACAGAGGAATGGGGGGGGGTATACAGAAGCATCTCCTTCCAAGGAAAAGACAAGGCATCCACTTTCCAAGCAGAGAACTTGGGACTCTGGAACAGAAGAGAGGAAGATGTCTGTTCAGAGGGAGGCAAAAAGATCAACCTGAGGAATATACAACTGATGGACAATGCCCAGGAACATATGTCTGTGAAGCATCCATTCATGAACTTGTGGGTTGGACCAGCTCAAGGAGTCCGCCACTAGATTGTGCTCTAATGGAATGTAAAAATACCTAAAGAATCACTTGATACTGGATAACTAGGATCTCAGACCTGAAACGCTAGTCTGGAAATATATGATCTTGTGTCCCCCAGCTTGTTGACATATCACATCACTGTGGTATTGTCTGTGAAAACTTTGAGGGGCCCGGGACGAAACGCTTGCAGAGCCAGAAGCAGAACTCTCATCTTTTATGTTGATATGGTCTGACCTCTGATGAGACCAGAGACCCTGAACCTTTAGGGGGGCCAGAGAAGGCACCCCACCCCTGTTTAAGGCATCTGTAAAAAGCTCCTGACGAGTAAATGGAGGTTGATAAGGAAGCCCTGTATTGAGAGAAGGCTGATGAAACTACCACTGGAGCTCACACTCGAGCCTGAGACAGGGAAGGAAAGGCACTGGGAACTTCAGGAGGTGGCAGTATTGAAGCAACAGCGATGTGAAGTACCACTGAAGTTTCCTCATATGCAGCCCGGCAAGAGGGAGCATGGAATGGTGGAAGCCATGAACCACAGGTCCCTCAGAAACTCAATGGCTGTGACAGATGCCAGAGGAAGAAGGGATTGGAAAAAGATTATCAGAGACAGACCCTTGGGGCAGGGAGAGATGCCAATATGGGGACCATCTGGAATCTGCATATGAGGAAAATATGATTTCTGGTGGTTTATTCTGAACCCCAGACTGTGTAATAGGCAAGTAGTAAATATGAGATCCTGAAGCAGCTTGCTGGGGGATGGAGCTTGAATAAGCAGAACATCTAGAGAGGAAAAAATCTGAATACCTCAAATCCTGAGAAAAGCAATGACAGGAGTGAGGCATTTGATGAATACCCTTGGGGCAGTAGAGAGACCAAAGGGCAAAGCAGAGAACTGAAAATGCAAGGAAGAGACAGAGAAACAAACAGTCCTGAAAATAGGATGGATGGGGATGTGAAGTTATGCATCCTTGAGAACCAGGGAAACTAGAAAGGCCTGTGGGAAGCAAAAGAGGAAACAATGTCTAAAGAGATAACATCTGAAAGGAAGGAATCTTAAGAAAGGTGTTTAGCAGGGAAAGATCCAGAATTGGTCTTCATGTGCCCTTCCTTTTTGGGACCAAAGACATTCTGGAATAAAATCCCTTCCCCACCTGGGCAGGGGAGACAGTTTGAATGGTGCCCTGACCCAAAACAGAGTGAAGAACCTCTGGGAAATGAGAAAGCTGTTCCCAAGGAGGTTGAGAAATGCCTGAAAAGGGAGGAAGGGACTTCCAAACAATCCCTGACAAATAATGGACAGAATTCAAGAGTCCAAGGTGATTTGTAGCCACTTTGGAAGAGACAGGGAAAGGTAGAGAGACAAGGGAACCTGGCTGAAGGTAGGGAGAAGTAAACTGTCAAATAGAACCAGGCTTGTCCTGAAAAGGTGGCTTCTGGGAGGCAGAAATCTGAGTATACTTAGCAGGAGTAACACGCCTAGAACCCTACTTACCCTTTGGAGGAGGGCAAGATTGACTATGAACAAAGGCAGATTTGGAAGGATAGTTCCTCTATTTTATTTTATTTATTGACATTTGTTAACCGGGCTGGTCCAACTGAGCCAGTAGCCCATTTTCAGTGGAGACCTGAGGAGAAAAGCTCCAGATTACAAAGAAGTTTCATATTAAAATATAAAATTCACACTCAAGAACATTACAGTACATATGTTAGTACACACGTCAGGATAGTACAAAGTTAGAGTCCAAAAATGAAAACAGAAAATTTTAAAAAGCAAGCACATACTACCTAAACTAAATAGAATTTGTCCAAAGAGATAAACAATAATATTCAACAACTTATACAAATGTGCAGTATGGAGAAGATGTGCTAATTAGGTAACCTTATAGTAGATGCAAGTATAAAAATAGGGGGAGGGTATTGTAAGTATTCCTAGTGGTGAGAGTGAAACAGAGAAATTGAGTTTAGGTCAGGTCATGGCAGGGGCACGTCTTGGTGTTGAGATGATGTCGCAGATGGACGGCACGCAGTGGTGCAGCAGTAGCATTGTCGCCTCACAGCCAAAGGTTTTCTGGTTCGATTCCCAGCTGGGGTACCTTCTGTGTGGAGTCTGCATGTTCGTGTGGGTTTCCTCCGGGTGCGCTGGTTTCCTCCCATGTTGCAAAGATGTGTTTGGAGCATTTCTCCCCGGGCCTCTGCTGAAAATTGGCTCAATCTAAGTCAGACTTTCCCAGTTAACAAAAATGTTAAATTAAAAAAAAATTAAATGTAGTTTAAATTGTAACAGAGCATTTATACAGAAGTTAACTCATTTTTTTTTGGATAGCAAATCTCTAAAAGTTGCTGGCTAGAGCTACATAGGGTTAGAAATGGAGAGTACAGGGATATGAGGGAGGACAGAGTAGGACACTAAGATGGTTTATATAGAATGGTGTGTAATATCTGAAATTATGAAAGCAGGACTTGTTGGGGGAGTTCAAGCCACTGGAGGGCATTTAGAGCTAGGCAGTGATGAGAGCTATAGGGAGAGTTCATAATGAATTCAGCTATTTTGTGGTATATTTGTTGACGTCTGAGCAAGGCTGTGCATTGATTATTAGTTAGAACTGGGGCAGCATATAGAAGGGAGGGGAGGAGAAGTGCCACAGCCAGGGAGAATCTGGCATTGGAGTTTAGGAATTTTTCATTGCGATAAAGTAATCCTAGTTTCTGGTGAGTTTTTTTGATACATTATAGTAAGTGAAGATTAAAGCTCATTGTAAAGCTTTGCCCTTGTCCTGGAGAGACTTAAAAAGGTCAGCGGCAGCACAACCAAAAAGACTTTCATAATCCAAAGGCACTTCCAAAATGTTTGGCCTTGATGTCACCAGGCAAAGCCTGAAGATGAAGCCAAGAATAATGACTCATAACTGAGCCAAAGTCATAAGCCCTGGAAGAGGCATCAGTTACAATCACAGCTGCATTTGAATGAATGGTGAGCAACTTGCAAAGTGGACCCCAGCAGCAAAAGGGCTGAAGCCTTCCGCTCAGAGTCAAGGTTAGAAACCACCTTAGAAATTTGAGAAAGAAGAGACAAAGCATACGTAGTCATAAAAGTCTGGTAGTTAATGGCCATGAGGACAAGGTGGTAAAAGTGTAAACTTTCTTGCCCAACTTTTCCATAACCCTACTATCGTTATCAGAAGACAGCACCCTGGTGGAGGGCAACAATACGAATGGCTTGTCAGAAGAGACTGACACTACAGAAGGGTCAAAAGTAGGGCATTTATATAGAATTGCACTCCCCAAACACCTTGTAGAACCTATCAGACTTTCTGGTGCAGGAGGCTGACAGTCAGGGGCAACAGAATCTGCAGAAAAAGATATCTAAAAAGAGTAACCAAAACAGCAGGAACATCAGATGGTTTAGGAAACTGTGCCAGAAGGAGCTCATAATACCTTTTTTTTTGAATATGAGACATCCAGGAACAATCCCACTTAAAATAGTCCATCATGTTGGCAATGGAATCCTCAAAGGACACCTCTTCCAAAGGAGAGTCTGGTCTTGAGCAATCCTCCTCCTCTGAACCATAGTGCAAAGGGGAAGGGATATGGGAAGAATAGCGGATTCTTGCTCTGAGTCCAGATCTCATCTGAGGAATCCAGTTCCCTTGGCCTTTTGACTGGAGTGGAAGACCAGAGAGGAGCAGGACGAGAGACCCCTTAAAGTGGCTTCAAGGTCATCAAAGCATTAAATAAACCCAGAGTGAAATCCTGCCATTCACTTTGGGGGAACCTTCACAAAAGGGGAAATATGCTTTGTCTTTTTTTTCTTCCTCTTCAGGGGGGTCATCCACTCGAAACATCCAGGAGGATCAGACCCTTGATGAGACTCTATAATAGTTATAATAATCTCTTCCCTCACAATATCTGAGGAATCCTCCTCAGTTCCTTGGATATTATCAGCTGAGGTTCCACCTTAACATCAGGTACAGACATTTGAAAAAGCCTCCACGGTCATGCAAGAAGCCGCATCCATTCCAGCCTCCGACTGGGTCTTGGCATGGCAGAGGAATCTGAAGCAAATATCGGCTGGCCTTCAGGGCTTTCAGCAGACTCTATTGAGATGTCTGGGGGAGGTTAGACAGTAGCCTGATTGGGTCTGATTTTTTTTGGCCTTTTTCTTGGCAGATGGTTGGCTCTCAGGATGGGAGGATTCCACCATAGCACCCTGAGCCAACAACTTAAGATGTTGGTTCTCCTGGAATATGGACAAAGAGGAAAGGCAACTACATAGGGTCTTAGACACAAACGCCCCACAAATAGAACACTGTATAGACTTGAGAAATACTCAAAAGACACTCTTTATGGGATTGGTCTGTCATACTGAGATTTTCCCTTTCTGATTGACATGAACAAAATAGCAATAATAAGAAAAGGTAGAAAAGTAACCTCAGAGGGACAGTATCTCAAAAATGGCTTGATAATCAGCACAGTAGAAGGACAGTAAAACTGGCATTTGATAATGGCATTTGGACTAGCAGCAAAGAAGTTCTGAAGCTTGCATCCATAAGTCACCGTATGCCTTACGTCATGCACTGGGTGCATACGTGTGATGTACAGTGTCTGTAAGAGCTGAAGGCCTTGGTATACTGGCCGGATGCTGGGCTATCCTTGGCAGGAGCTCCCTAAGGTGAAGAATACTGCAACAGTGATAATGAAGGACATCCAAGTGTCCTTGTCTGACAGGAGAATAAGAAATAGAAGCAGATTCTAGTCAGGATTCGGATGGAACCAAAATAATTAGGTGCATCTTTTCCCTTAGCATTGAGAAGACCTGCATAAAGCCTTGAAGGCCGATTATGCTATCAGCTGAGACAGGAAGGAAACCTCAGAACACATAGGCCTCAACTCCGAAGCTGACCTCAGAGCTGTGCTATTGAGAGCAGAGGCAACAGGAGGAAAGAGACAGCTCTGATAACTTTAGTGTTGGCCCATCCCCTGGAGCCATGGCACCACAGCTTCGGCTCCAATACTCTTCCGGATCCGAACACGTCAGAGCCAAAAGAGGAAGGGAACCTGTCAGAGTCAAAGCCACTTGTACTTTCAGCTACGGAAAAAGTACTCCAGGACAGATCAGATGAGAGATAACTGGGTTCAAGGGGTGGGCCAGGACTGGATAAGATATAGGAGAAGAGGTAGATGTCCCAGCATTCAGTACATTCCAAGAAGATTGTACTGAGAGAACCCAGAGCTGAATCTGCAGTCTGAGGAACTTTCTCATCATTCTGTCGACATCCTGTTCTGTCAGGATTCTTGATGACCGGGATGCTGCTGCCACCGTTGCTGGTCTAGAGCACCTTTTTTCCTGAAGGATCAGTGGGTGCAGTCTGGAACTCACAGGGTATGACAAGAACAGAGACAGAAAGAAAACAGATCCGAGGAACTGTTTGTTCCAAATATTGTGGCACCTTTGGATCTAAACTTGAAGAGTGTGCTGGTTTGTTCCAAATAGTGTGGCACCTTTGGATCTAAACTTGAAGAGTGTGCTGGATCTGGGGAGTGCTTACGGGACTTCTTGGAGTCTAAGTTCTCCTTTTCCTTAGTCTTTGTCCTTTTGTCTTTCCTGACCTCCCTCTCTATGTCCTTTGCTTTCTGTCTGTCCTTGACCTTCTTATCCTTACTGGTGGGCAAGGAGGCAGCAGAGGAAGTGGGAGGGATGGCAGACACTGTATGAGGAGGAGGAAGAGACTTTATGAATAACTTCTCCCATCTAGTCTGTAGAGCATGGGAGCTGAAGGAGGAACAGGCCTGACATTGAGTGTACAAACACACTAAGTATGTGAGTCCTGAGGCTGGGGCTTGTGCCCACACCACATATATTTTATTTTTTTATTTAACATTTGTTCACCAGGAAAGTCGGACTTGGAACGAAGCCAATTTTCAGCGGAGGACCAGGGAGAAACACTCCGGATGCATGTTTTTGTAACGTGGGAGGAAATTGAAGCACCTGGAGAAAATCCACACGAATGCAGGGAGGACATGCAGTCTCCGCACAGAAGGCACCCCAGCAGAGAATCGAACCGGATAACCTCTTGCTGTGAGGTGACGTTACCACTGCACCATCCGATATACAGTAAAAGTTCCTAAACAATAAATATGGCTAAACAACTATGACTACATGAAATCTGTAACCACAACAATGGCAAATATCTACTAATGTAAGCAGTAAGGAAAACAGCACACTATGTATAAACCTAGTATATCCTAATATACCTAACAATAACAGCACACTTTCTATACCTAATCTACATAAAAGCATTAACACACTACAAAGATTATTAACTAGAGAGAAAAATTTTCTCTCTGTAATGGGAGGAGCAGGAAGAAAGGCAAAATCTTCCACAGTAACCCTAAAAGGATATACAAGCAGGAGCTTTTAATGATGCAACCAAATACTTCAGGAGGCAAACAAGATCTGGGGTACTGAGGTGGACTTTAAGGAATTATGGGAAAGGAAGTAGTCAGAGCCCTATAACCAAAGAGCTTTAGAATCTGTGCAGAGTTTGGCTCTGGTTGAATCTGACAACTCATAGCTGAATTGGATGAAAAGAGACAACATTGGATTACATAGTTTTCAAAATATTGACTATTTTTCTAATATATGGAGGTCATAAATAAGAGTATTCCTCTGGCAAATTAGACAGGGTAATAGAATGAGAAGAGGAAGAGTAATGAACAGGAGGGAAAAATAAAGGACACAGAGAGAGAGTTTTATTATTAGAGAGCTGAGAATGGTATAGGACATTAGAGAGGAAAATAAATGGTAGAAAGTGTCGGCTGAAGAGGAAAAAAAACACACATTAGTAGTATGGTATCATTAAAGTAAAAGCTTCTTTTGATGTTAAGCCATTACTATCTGGTAAGATATGAAGGTGTTCGTGAAGTAAGAGTGAGAAAGGCATAGTTACAGCGAGTCAATGGTCATGCATTTGTTTTGAGGGATGTGCAGGTAGATATACTTTTTTTTTTAGATTGCTCTTGAAATTGGAAAGGCTGAAGCTTCTACGTAGATAAAAAGGAGAGCAATGACAGCACAGGTCAGGACATGTCACAAGTTAATTAGATCAGCAGCCCTTCTGCATACACTGGACCCCACCAGTCTCTCTCCAGAATCTGACTCCTACCACTGAAGATGATCAGTGTGACCTGATGATGTCAGTCTTACAATGGGCCACAATACAAGCAGGCTGTGTGTGCTTGAAAGTCTCCCCAACACTGTCCAGCACAGGACAAATGGAGGAAACTATCCGAAGAGTGAAGAATCTTATAGAAAGAGCTGCAGTAAAAGCTATGAAGACTCTCATCATGCAATTCTGAAATATAACAGAACACTACTACAAGGACCAAATGTCTCACTAGCTCAAATGCTACTGCCCAGAAGAAAGGCAAATTAACTATTTCAGGTACATTGCTGATGCCTGAAAAATCAACCCGTATTAAAGGAAATCCTGGAATGAAATTAGAAGGTCACAAACACTACTACAACAGGAAGCATTCACCTCTCAAGGTAACAGTCATATGAAGGTATTCTGCTCTAGGTACCTGCACTGTGGACCCTGAGCACTCAATGTATTCTCAATTCCATTGATCTAGGTCACCTTGTACATTCTCCTCCCACACCATTTCTTTGAGGAATGTCCTTTAAGTGAGGAAGAGAAAAAGCAAAGTCTCTTAATGATAGCACTACTTTGGCCAAGGCAACCATGGTCACCCCAAAATCAAGTGACCTCAGAAATAGCTACCCTCAAGGGAGCCTGTTAAAATTTGTAGAACTTTTTTTTGGTCCCTTCAGACTACAATCTTCCAGCCTGGCCCCCAGTGCCTCATATCCATGCTGGCTCTACTAGCCCATCTTCCCACCACTCCTCCCCAGACTACTCCAATATTGCTGGGGCCAGTCATGGACCCCAAGAGAATCTTGGGGGCTCTGCTGTCTGCGTTTCCATCCAAGGGGTTCTTTTTATATGCCCTACCCACTCCTTTTCCCTGCCCCCCACCAACTCTTGTTGAGTTTGTCAAAGGGCACTTCTCCTCTTTGAAGCACACCTCCCCTTTAGGGAAAGTCCTAGATGAGCGTCCTCCCATCCATCCTTCCCCGACACTGTCAGGCTCCCAAACCACTAATTGAATCCAGGTCACCTGGGTCATAGCCATGGTTTTACCCCTCTACACCACCACAGCTGCTCAAATTCCATGAACTTTATCTGTGATTCCTGGAATAATGGAAATGAAAGTGCTAATGGTGAGACTGCATATTAAAAATCCATGTTTGTGACATTTAAGAGTATTCCTCCCTATACCAAGGTTTTAAGAAGGGGTGGGGGCACTAAAATGGTATAGTTAGCTAACAAGAGAAACCTCAGTAAGTGCAGTTTATTTTTCAAAGTGTCAGAATATGTAGCAAACCCTTCTCTCTCTCTCTTTCTGTACCCTAATTACACAGTAAGGGAATTACCCCGGTGCATCCAACTCTCAAGTCTCAAACTGGTACCACAATTGACCACAGGTAGTGCACACACTTCAAAAAGCCAGGAAGCAAAGCTCCGGTGAGTCCTGCCTGATTAAATGGAAGAAATTACCAATCTACTACACATTTAATTTCTACTGCTCTCATTGTAAAATATTAAGGACAGCTTTAAGACAAAGTTTTAGCTTATGCCTCCAAAGTCCATTTGTAACCATTGCAGTGTCTCCCTCTGGACCCTCATCTCCTTTCATCACCCACATCAAGCAGTTCTTGAAAGGCTTCCTTAATCTTGGACTACCCAGCTGATCCAGCCCTACTCCTTAGGACTTGCACTTCATAATCAAAAAGCTTACTATATCTCCCGTAGTACAAAGTGCTATATAGCATTAAAAAAGGTCTGTAATTGGATATGCATGCTAATTAGTCATCTCAGCAGCACCTAGCAATCCTAGTAATGATCTCAAAGGATGGTCACATATTGGAAGACTTTGAAGTAAAGCAACAGATTTACAAATGTTACTTTGTGTCAGAAGTGTTTACAAGCGAGCAAGTTTATTCCCTACATAATTCTGCAGTACAAAAATGATAATTCAGTATACAACAAATTTTTGTTGGAAAAAAAATTACTGCAAATTAATGTCATAGTTTGTCAATCACTTATACAATTTATGAATAGCCCACAGTATTTTACTCTTTCAATGAAAAGTTGTTCCATCTGTTGCCATCAAAATTTCTTTCACTGCAATGCAACTTAGCAGAAAACTGTAGCTGTGTACCCAGCACTTTTGTTCCGGACAGTGAGAGCAGCTACAAAGCCATATGGGGTCAGTGTCGCGGTCTCCACCAAATTTCAACTTGGGGACTGTCTAACATGAATGATCAATACAGCCTGCCTTTTAGCTGCAATGCTGTTACATTGTGACAAGCCTGTGCACCACATTAAGCAAGCCATGAACACAGAGCCATTTTAAACCACAAAACTGTTTACAGCTGTAGTCAAGCATATTATAATCTTAGGAACAGACACCAATTACAGGATTGCTATGTATGCCTGCAAAAACCCAGTAAACGGAGCCAGTAATCACACACCCATTATACAATTATTCATGAAATAGTCACAGATAATTTTATATGTGTTTTTCCCATATAGGTTTACTGTGTCTGCATGCCTTGAGGTTCAATACTTGCTGTTCATCCAGCACCTCGTCATAGAGTGATTCAGGGATTTACTCCAAAGCTAATGACCAATTACCACTCCAAATGATTTTATCTGGCAGCATATCACCACTCGAATGGGCCTGGCACCAAAAGTGGTCTCCATAACCCATTATACATTCATCTAATATTTACAGACGCATTATTATGCTACATTTAGAATTCATGGGCACACAGTAAAGATCAAGCATAGCAGCTCCTCCATTTTCTAAACACTGCTCAACAAACTCTTGACCTTAGTCCTTCCTAGAAAACAAGCATGCAGGATCATTATCTGGCCATCATCCATGTCACTCCTCAGTACCCCACAGTAAAGTATAGCACTCATATTTTGTACTCTCATCTTCCTTTGTTAATATCAAGCTAACCAACAGGTTCTTGCAAGCCAAGCCACTGATGTCGTAACAGGCAGGGCACATGCTCTTTGATCTTCAGTCTTCAAGGCAGATATAGTACATGGGGTACAGAGCTTTAAATATGGTAATATCTAGCTACAGAGTCTCACAAGCCATGTGGTATACAATTCATTCTACAGGGCAGTCTAATTACAATACTGCAGGGAGGTTACAAGTTCATTGCCACCATGTGTTGTATACAGAGCACTCGTAGCAAACCCCATCTATAGTGACACGGGAATTCGAGACTATGGAGATTGTAGGTGTATGTTTTAAAGCAGTGAACAAATTTCATTTCAAACAAAATATAAAAATAAATATAAAACAGAAGTAAAAAAAAAAAAAGGGAAG
>NC_056744.1:543531172-543594830 GCF_019279795.1 Protopterus annectens
AGGCTATGGGGTAGGGTTGCAAGATGGAAGCCTTTTCTTACACAGAAAAACATCCAGGCCTGGGTGAAATTTGCAAAACAATACATAAAGTCTCCCAAAAGCATGTGGGAAAATGTGTTATGGTCTGATGAGACCAAGGCTGAACTTTTTGACCACAATTCCAAAAGGTACGTTTGGTGCAAAAACACTTCAACATAACCAAAAGTACACCATCCCCACAGTGAAGCATGGTGGTGGAAGCATTATGCTTTGGGTTGCTTTTCTTCAGCTGGAATTGGGGCTTTAGTCCAGGTGGAGAGTATTATGAACAGTTCCAAATTCCAGTCACTTTTGGCCCGAAACCTTAAGGCATCAAGCTGAAGATGAAGAATTTCACCTTTTAACATGATAATGATACCAAGCATACATCCAAATCAACAAAATAATGGCTTCATCAGAAGAAAAAAAGAAGTTATGTACTTACCATAGCGTTCCAAATGAGTTGTTCATCTCGCCTTCATTCTTAGAGATGGTTTCGGAGCCAATCCTCGGCTCCAAGTCGGCCTACTGCAAATCTCGAGGTCTTCAGACAGCTCGAGGCCAAGTCCCTATCCCATGATGCACCTAGAGTTACCTCAGATCTTGTTTGCTGTGTACAATAATACCATGTGTCATTCAATCCCTCTAAGAGAAAGCCACAGAAGGGTTGAGCAACTAGGAAGAATCTAGCATCTCGTTCCTCGAAAAAACCTTGGAAGGGGTAGGAGGGTGGGAAGTAAGAATGGAGGCGAGATGAACAACTCATATGGAACGTTATAAGTACATAACTTCTTTATGTGAAGTTGTTCTATCTCGCTGTTCATTCTTACAGATGGGTAGCATCCCAAGCACTATCCTTCTCACGTGGCTCACGAGAGAATGTTTTTCAAGACAGTGGACCCAAAAGAGGGCCTGTCCACTTTCTAATGAGTGATAAAGGTATGAGGTCTTGACCAAGTGGATGCTGCACAGATGTTGTCTATAGGAAGTCTAGCAAAAAAATCACAGGATGTAGACACTGCTCTGGTAGAATGAGCCTTTATTTTGTGATGCAAGGGCATATTAGCAGCTGAATAAACAAATGTGATACCGCTTAGAGTTGTTTTTGCTACTGGCATACCTTTTCTGGAATCTGAAACGGAAACTAAAAGCTGTTCTGATTTCCTGAACTTTTTTTGTTCTATCCAAGTAAAATCTGAGTTGTCTATGAACATCAAGCTTGTGCAGCATATACTCTGAGTTGTTGGTATGTTTGGGGAAGAACACTGGCAAATCAATAATTTGGTTAAGGTTAGTTTCAGTACGAACTTTGGGCAAAAATGAGGGATTAGTTTGTAGTGAGACTCTGTCAGCATGAAAAATTAGATAAGGAGGCTTTATGGACAAGACTTGAAGCTCTGACACTATGCAGGCAGAAGTGATAGCTACTACAAAGGCAGTCTTCCATGACAAATATTTCAAATTGCATGAGGAAGCTGGTTCGAATGGATGGAGAATAATGCATGAAAGCATACAATTTAAATTCCATGCGGTATAACGGGATTTCACAGGTGGTCTGAGATTAAAAGTCCCTTTGAGAAAGGCTTTGGATAGTTTGTGTGACATTATGTTCAATCCTTCAAATCCAAGGTGAAAATTAGAGATAGCAGCAAGCTGAAACCAAACTGTTGCTGCTGCAGCTCCTTTGTTGAAAATCATAGTCAAGAACTCTAAAATGGGGGCCATAGGGGCTTGATAGGGATCAATGTTCCTTTGAGAGGCCCATATAGAAAATATTTTCCATTTGCTAAGGTATAGCTTCCTAGTAGATGTTTTATGAGCAGATATTAGAATCTGCTGCATTTCATTTGAAAGGTTATGGAACCTGGCTATGTTGGGAATTGGAGCAGCCAAGTTGTCAGCTTCAGGGACTGAAGAGACAGATGAAGTTCCCCCAACGAGTGTGTCAGAAGATCTGGAACTGGGTCCAGAATCCAAGGGTCCTCCAATTGATGAAGTTGAAGGAAGGGAAATCAAATCTGACGAGGCCAATGAGGAGTTATTAGAATGATGGACCTTCCCAGAGCTTTTGCTTTCTGTAGTACTTTGGGTATCAAGGGAATTGGTGGGAATGCATAGAGGAGACCGGGAGGCCAATCGTGTACGAGTGTGTCCCTTGGGGCTTCTCCTGGCGGGGGAATCAGGGCAAAGTAGCTTCTGTATTTTGTGTTCATGTGGTTGGCAAAAAGGTCACAGCAAGGCTGGCCCCACCTGTGGAAAATTATGTCTGCTATTTCTTTCTTGAGGGACCACTCATGAGGCAACAGAATTGCTCTGCTCAGGTTGTCTGCTATCATGTTGGATTTTCCCGGGATGTGCGTTGCTAACAAAAGTGATGGGTGGATGTAGCCCATTGCCATACTCTTAGAGCCTCGCAACAAAGGGGGGTAGGACCTAGTTCCTCCTTGTTTGTTCAAGTACCAGACCACTGACATGCTGTCCGTCTGAAACGCAACTGTTCCCAGAGGAAGAGAGTCCTGGAAGTACTGCAACGCTAAAAGTACTGCTCTCATCTCCAGGACATTGATATGCAGATGTGTCTCCTGATCGGTCCATGTGCCTTGGGCTGTTCTTTCCTGGAAATGCCCCACCCTCCCTATCAGGGAAGCATCCGTGGTTACTGTGGCTGCTGCTGGGGGTAGAACAAAATGATGACCTATCGTAACATGAAGAGAGGTCGACCACCACTGAAGATCCTTTTTGCATGTGTTTGTGTTCATTATAAGATGAGACATTGGGAGCTGTTGGTAAGACCACTGAATGAACAGCCATTGCAAAATCCGCATGTGCATGTGACCCAACGGTATGGTTAACATTGCAGCTGCCATCATGCCTAACAATTTTAGTACTTCTGATGCTGGTGCCTTGTTTTTGGATATGATATTGTGGACCTGCTGACGGAGTATTAAGACTCTTTCTGCTGGAAGTCTCAAAGTGGTGGTGGTGGTGTCCAATTTTGCTCCGATAAAAACGGTATGTTGTGATGGCAACAAGGCAGATTTTTCTGAGTTTATTGTAATGCCCAGATGACTGCAGAGTGAAAGAGTGGTGTCCCTGGCTTGTATGAGCCGATGCCTGGTGGTGGCGGTGAGGAGCCAATCGTCTAGGTACGGAAACACCTGAAATCCTAAATATCTCAGGTGAGCCATGACCACTGTCATACATTTGGTGAACACTCTGGGGGCTGTAGTGAGACCAAAGGGCAGGGCTCGAAACTGGCAATGACTGGCTCCCAGCCAGAAGCACACATGATCCCTGCATGGTCTGCCCATTTTTATGTGGTAGTACGCATCCTGCAGATCTATCGAGCACATCCAATCGTCTTTCCCTAAAAAGGGAAGTATCGACTGAAGCGTGACCATCCGGAACTTCTCTTTCTTGACAGATCTGTTTAGACTGCTGAGGTCCAAAATAGGTCTCCAGTCCCCTGTCTTTTTTGGAACTAAAAAGAATCTTGATCAAGTTCCGGATCCTATCTGGTCTGCTGGGACTGGTTGGCTGACTCTTTCTTAGCAACGTTTGGACCTCTTATTGTTGCCTGTTCCCTGTAACTGGGTGGAACGTCCAGGATTTTTGTTGTCAATGGAGAGGGTGTGGCGAAAGGGATGAAATATTCTCTGGAAATTATACTTTGTACCCAGTTGTCATTTATTTTGAGCCAGGCATCTGGATACAAAGATAAGCAACCCCCGACTGCCTCCAGAGTAGGACAGTTGTGCCTCCTTTCAGGAGCGCTGGTAAGGCTTCCCAAAGAACTGATCTCTGTCTCCCTGGTTTTGTGGACCCCCTCTGTCGTGAGGGCGGCGTCTTTTATTATTGCCCCCTCCTCTGCCCCTGGAGGGGGTTCACCACATGTGTCCTGAATGGCTCCTTGGGCTTTAAGGAACATCTTTCCTCCCCTTTGACCCTTGGGGTAGGGTCTGGTAGGGGTGGAAAAATGGACTCCAATGACAGACAGGGTCTTTCTTTCCTCTTCACACCTGGTCAAAGTTTCCTTAAATTTGGGCCCGAAAAAGGACGAGCCATCAAAAGGGGTGTTGACAAAGGATTACTTAAAGGGCGTCACAAAGGAACACAAGCACATCCAGGAGTGTCTTCTAAGAGCAATTCCTGTACTAGCTGCTCTGCTCGCTCTATCAGCTGCATATGAAATGAGATGCATGGACGAGTTTACTATGGAATTGAGGGTAGCAAGCTGGGAAGCATCTTTATCTGAAGCTCCTGCAGCTACTGTACCCTGAAGAGCATCTCTGAGCTCTTTTAGGAGATCTCTTTGCAGTTTAGTAAAATGGGTGAGATAGTTCAGCGACTTTTGCTCTGCGTTCGCTCGACATGCGCTTCCCGTATCTATCCACGATCCTAGAGTCTCTGTTAAGGGGTTGGATAGTGGAAGAAGTTTCTGAAATTTCCTTTTTGGTGGCTGCTGCTACCACCATGGCATCAACCGGCACTCCCTTGTAAGAAATTAGTTTTCCTGGGGGGCAGAAATAAATTTATTAGGCCTCCTGGGGACAGGCTCTATGGTGTCCGGAGACTCCCACGGCCTTCGTGAGACTAGCTCCATAAGCTCATCGAAGGGCAGACACACCCAATAGGTGGAAGGTTGAGACCCGAAAGCCTACAGGAAAACAGACTCATCTTCAGTAGGGTTGGTGGACTGCCAGTCACCCCTCTGCCTAAGAATTTCTAATATCTCAGCAAATGAGATATCCTTAGAGGGGGATCGTGGGGACACTTCTGATTCATCCAAGTCGGTATCAGATGTGACAGACTCCTGTGGGGAGTCTAAATGCTTCCTCTTACAGATTCTTTTTCTGGGAACCTCATCAGTGGAAACTTCTGGTGAGGTCTCGGAAGAGCAGGGACCACCCAATGGGGCTTCCTGAGGCTCTGGGTCTCTACGCTTAGCAAGGATATGTGAAGCAGAAGTGGACACAGGCAGATTTGGGGAGGAGGTAGCCGGATCTAAAGTCGAAGATGTCGATGTCTTAGGAGACATAACTCTCCTCATGGCTTCAAAGGCACCTCTGTTCTGATGAGTAGGGAAAGACTGATCCGAAGAAACCGTTTATACCCCAGCACCAGGACAGTGGGCTCAGAGACAGACGTAGGATCTCAGCTCATGCGAACCGAAGCCCCGAGAGGTAGAGTTGGAACCGACAAGTCGGTCTGACTATCCTCCCCAGACCCGACCAGAGAGTGTCGGCTCCTAGGATCCTTGAGGACATCAAATGGAGCCGAGGACACTGGAGCAGGCATTAGCTCCAAAGGCTCAATGATCATGAAGTCTGACTCCTCCGGCTCCAAAAGACCAGTATGGCTCAGAGGAGGAAAAGTAGTAGATGATTAAAGGGTCTTTGGTTCCAAAACCGTTTGGGTCAAAGCAGATAAAAATTTTGCAAACGCCGGTGCCTGTAAAAGTGTCTGCATCACATGATCCACATCCAAATCAGAAAGGCTTACCGAAGACCGAGATGAGTGGATAGAAGGAGGTACAGACTGCAGAAGTGGAGATTTAGGCACTTCGGATACCGGTTCCAGGACAGGGGACCGGCTCCAAAAGAACAAGACGCTCGGCTCCAATGGCTGTGGGGCCGACGTAGACTTTTATTTCTTAACTTCTGAAGAAGCAGAAGCCTTGGAAGACTTTGAAGATTTGCTAGACCTGTCCTGGTCACTCAAAGCTTCCCGGAAAGACGATTTAAGTAGACACACACAGATATACAGTGGATATAAAAAGTTTACACACTCCTGTTAAAGTGCTAGGATTTTGCGATATAAAAAAATGAGACCACAATAAATAATTTCAAAACCTTTTCCACCTTTAAGGTGACCTATAACCTGTACAGTTCAATTGAAAAACGAATCTGTTAGGGGAAAAATTATAAAAAAATAAAAATAAAAAAGCACACTTATGCAACCAGCTTATTGCATGTTTTTTATTTTTTTTTTTTATAATTTTTCCCAACAGATTTGTTTTTCAATTGAACTGGATCTGATGACCCTGTCAGATCTGAAGGCCTAGCTGACCCAGTGGACAGATCCAAGGCTCTCTTATCCAGAGAGGTCCTAGATCTGACAGACTGCTCCATGGCTCTTGGCTCTGCAAACCTCAGATCCGAGATGGACCGGGCTGGTTGAATCCGGAGACTTAGGATCTGGCAGACGCAGTTTCCTGGAGGGTGCTGGCTGGAGAGAAGAGGTCTTGCTTTTCAGATCAGAAGAGGAAGCCTTCAAGGGGGGAAACGAAGGGTCCCTCTGGGCCAGACCCTTTAGTAACAGCTTGCTGCGGCACTCCGCAAAAGCCCTGGGGTTAAATGCACAACAAATGTCGTATTCACCCTCCAGATGCGGGCTGCCCAAGCAATACACGCACTCCTCATGCAAGGAGGACAAGACATTTTCCAACTACACGAAGAGCACTTCTTAAAGCTAGTAAGCTTATCAGACATCATTTTACCAATAACCAAACTAAATTAGAAGGAAAACAAATACCAACAACACACTACAACCTTAACGGCTACAGGAGAAAAGAGCATCCAAAACCCAACACCCACTAACAAACCGAAAACTAAGCTAAGGTAGGAGAGGTAATAAACTACAGGAACAAGAACACAGCTCCAAAACACACTAAAAAAACTACTCTAAGCAAGGTACAAGAAAAAAGAAAGAAGCACTTACCTAGCGAGAGCCAGAGGAACACACGTTTGTACAGGATACACAGCAAACGAGATTTGGGTAGACAGCAGCATGGCATCATGGGAGAGGGAGGAACTAGAGCCTTGGATCTGTCTGTTGAAAGTTGCCAGCTCAGATCCGATGTTGGATCCTAGACCCTGTGGTGATGAATGATGACATGGATAACATCAGATCAAATATTACTATGAAAGGAGCCACAGAAGCTTGCCAGAGACAAACTAAGAATCCAAACAGCATGGGAAACAATTTTTATTATTGTGTTTTATCATAAAATGAAGGGCCTGCAATGCTAGAAGAACCGTCCTCATCTCCAGGACATCGATATGCAAATTGGTCTTGGATGGGGACCAAGTGCCTTGGACTGCCCTTCCCGAGCAATGTCCCCCCCACCCAAGCTAAGTGGCATCCGTGGTCACTGTGGTTGTGGGTAACGATGGAAGAAAGGAACGTCCTTGGACAAGATTCGGGGGGAGAATCCTCCAGATGAGTGACTCTCTGCAAGCCCGTGATATGCGTATCGGATGAGACAAAGGCAAGACCAGAAGGTATCACTGAACCGCTAACATCCACTGGAGTACTCTCATGTGAAGACGGGCGAAGGGTAGGAGGTTGATAGTGGCTGCCACAGAACCAAAAGCCTGTAGAACTGTAGCTGCTGAAGGGGTGGAGGATTGAAGAACGCAAGAGACATGGAGTTTCAGATTGTTTACCATCTCTGGGGTGAGATAGGCTCTCATTTGTATAGGGTCTAGCAGAGCTCCAATGAAGTCTCATCTCTGGACTGGGACCAGTGAAGATTTGCTGAGGGTGATTGTGATACCCAGTCTGTTTGCAAGAAGAATTAAGTAATCCCTGGCATGACACAGTAGATGCCTGGTAGGGGCAGCAAAGAGCCAATCGTCCAGGTAGGAGTAGACCTGGTTTCCCTGAAGCCTCAGGTGGGCTACTACCATTGCCATGACTTTGGTGAACACCCTGGGGCTGTGGTGAGACCAAAGGGTAGAGCCATGAACTGATAATGATCGGCACCCAGCCGGAAGCGAAGAAACCTGCAGGAGCGCCTGTTCATCTTGATATGATAGTACGCGTCCTGGAAGTCGATCGAGCACATCCAATCTTCTGCCTGCAGGTAGGGCAGAATGGACTGAAGCATGACCATCTGGAATTTCTCCTTGGCTACAGACAGGTTCAGAACAGACAGATCCAGAATGGGTCTTAGGTCCCCCATTTTCTTTGGCACCAAAACGAACCTCGAATAGATGCCCAATCCGGATTGATCTGGTGGGACGGTTTGGATTACTTGTTTTCTTAGCAACTTTTTTATCTCCAGTGCTGCTTCCTCCCTCTGTGTGGTGGAACATCTGGGAAGAGTTTTGGTTGAGGAGGTGGGGTAATGAATGGGATGGAATAACCTCTGGATATGATTTTTTTAACAGCCAACAGTCTGTTGTAACAGACTCTCACTCCGTTGGGTGTAAAGAAAGCTGGCCTCCGACTGCCTCCAGAGATGAGCAGTCGGGCAACCCCTCAGGGTTGTTGCGCGGGTCTGTCCGAGAATGGTTCTTAAGACCCGAAGTTCTTCGGACCCCCTCTGCCTCTGGGCCGGCATCTATCGTAAGTCCCTCTGCCTCTGGGGGAAGAAGAGTCCTGAGTGTCCTGGGAGAACTGAGATTTCCAGAACCACATCCTCTTTGCCCCTCGTTGATTCCTTGAGAAGGATCTCTGAGGGGCAGAGAAGCAGATCCTGATGGCAGACAGCGTCTTCCCGTCCTTCTCACTCTGGACTAGAGTCTCATGTATGGACTTCCCAAACAAGGAAGAGACATCATAGGGGGCATTCACAAAGGACGCCTTGAAGGGTTCTGAAAACTGACATAGCCAGAGCCAGGCGTGGCACCTCATGGCAATGCCAGACCCAGCCGCCCTGATGGCTCCTTCCATGGCATGGGAGAGGAGATGCATGGACGTATTCACAACGGTTTTCAGAATGGCCATGCACGCAGAGAGCATTTTCTTCCCCTCTGCCGATGTGGGCTCTGGTGGCGACTCAGCGACTTCCTTGACTAAGTCCCACTGTAGTTGGATGACATGCGCCATGTAGTTCAGCTCCCTTATGGTAAAGGTCACTGAAGCATAGACTCGCTTCCCCAGACGCTCCATCGTCCATGACTCCCGGTCAGTAGGATGGGCCATAGAGCTCTCCTGCGCAAGCTCTTTCTTGGTGGCGGCTGCCACCACCATAGCGTCTACTGGGGACCCCTTACTCCAGCTGGATCTGTCCGGTGGGGGGGGGGGGCCTAAGAATTTTGTCTGGCCTTTTTGGGATTGGCTCCATGGTGTCAGTTTCCTTCCATGCTCTGGAGATGACGAGGTCCACCAGTGGATCTGCAGGAGGGACACCCAGGATGTACATGGGTCCATGTCAAATGCCTCCAGGAACACTGACTCATTCTGGGCTGATTTTAGGGCGGACCACCCCCTTCTTTGGTGTGGGAGTGTGATGTCTACAAAGTAGACATCTTTGGGGGGGGGGTGACCTGGGGGAACGTTCCCCTTCCTCCAAGTCAGTGTCAGGAGTGAGGGACTCTGGAGAGGAGTCCAAGTGTCTCCCTTTACACATTAGTTTGCGAGGAACCTCCTCAGTGGGACTCTCTGAGCAGGAGTCGCAAACTTCTGGCTGCTCCCTGAGGCAAAGCAAGCAAGGGCTGTCCTTGAGATGACAAGAAGATTGGACGCACACCCAGAACTGAGGGAGTCGGGGGGGGGGGATTCTGAAGAGATGGTCAGGGGTCTCAACCCACTCAAGAGTACCCTCTCTCCACCACGTCAAACACCAAAGGAGAGCGGGCATCCTGGGGAACAAAGTAATGGAGCTGCTCCCCTCGGATCCGATGGGGGAGCCAGAGCAGAGACATCTAGGAGGAGACTGCACTCCAACAAACTCGGAGCCGACAGAACCCCCTTTGATCCGAGCCTATGGCTCCAAGAGCTCAGATCCGATCCAGTCTGACCTGACACGCTCAAGGCAATGGCTAGCATCGAGGCACAAGGTACCGTCAACGCTGACTCCCCCAACCCTGAGAACTCTCAGATCCACAGACTCCAAAACCGAGAGTCGGATAAGGAACTATGGGGGTGAAAAAGGGCTGTGAGCTCCCCGCTCCAGAGGGAGAGGGGGCAGGCAAGACTCCCAATCTGGATCTGGGTGCGGATGAACTTCCGCATCATCCTGTCCATCTCTGACTCACTCAAGCTGCAGGTGGAACGGGCGGAAGAAACCACCGACACCGGCCAGGAGTGCTGGTGAGGGGAGGCTCTGGATAGCTGCCTAGACACCTTCGGCTCCGGGGAAAACCTGAGCAAATGGAGCTGAGGGGTACTGGGCCTGGGAGGTGTCCTGGACTTAGAGAGAGGCCCCAATGGAGCAGAGTGGTCTGGGGACCACTTTCTAGGCCTGTCCTTATGTCTTTTTTCCTCATCCAAAGGCCTCAACCCGAGGGGTTGAATCCCAGATGCCTGGGGAGGGGAGGATATGGTAGCAGCCATTACAAAGAAGAAGCAGTAACGGGGACCGCCATCCCCGACAAAGGCAGGAGCCCTTTCATAACCATTTTAGCCTTCCTGTCTTTGAGGGCTCTTGGGTTAAAGCCTGCGCAGATAGAGCAGGCTGTATCCAAATGGGCCACTCCTAAGCATACAACACAGTGTGTGACCATTGGCTGGAGACAGCTTATGGCCACACTCCGTGCATTTTCTAAAGACAGCCTTTGGGGTTCTCAGCTATGTCTAAAGAAAGCCCCATACGCACACAACACCTACACACATGCTAACTACTACAGTAGGAGAAGGCCAAGGGATGGGAAAAATACTGGACAATAAAACACTAAACATTTTTTTTTGTCCAACAGATACGCGCAAAGGTTGGGGAGGTAAAAAAGGGGAATACAGAACCTAACTAGGACTACGTAGCACAAAAAGCACTTGCCCACAAGAAAAAACGTCTGGAGCTCAGAGACCACAATGCTTGGCTGTAGAGCAACAAATGAGATCTGAAGGAAGGAGATGGAGGGGCATTATGGGTAGGTGGAGGAGCTTGTAGCTTGGATCAGATGCTGGTGATGCTGCCGTCTCAGATCCGATCGGGATACGAATACCCACAGGTTGAAGATCAAATGAAGTAAACTACTTTAGATTTAATATTAAACATGAAAAAAAACAATGTCTCAAAATCACAGCAAAACAGTAACGTATTTGTTTCTTCTGCAATCACCTTACTTTGATTGTTTTATTTTATTTTAATTTTTTTTTCTTTTCTGTTTTTTTTTTTTGTTAAATGAAAATGAATTGCCAGTGAACTTTTACAACATATTTACTGCCTATGAAAGTTCATTGGTGATATAATTGCATATAATCATATTTTACACACATTTATACATAAACGAACATGCACACAAACAAGTGTGGTGGCGTATATATATGCTAGTTTGTCAATTCACCGAAATGCAAAAGCTTAGTCACAGGCGACTGATGCTTGCATTCAAAGAAATTCCTGAAAAACAAGGAAAGATCACAACATCATAAAGAAAACCAGTCCTTATACAATCCATCAACAAAAAACCCTACCACCACATTCAAGCAAAATTTGTCTGAATAGTGGTAGTGTTACAGAAATGTTTTTTTTTTGTAAGATAAGGTGCAGTTAATCATGACAGAGTTGCAGTAGATGGTATTAGTAAAGTAGACAGGGGGCTTCACTCAACAGATCAAGAGAAGGATAAGTGAATAGGGTCCAGATAATTTGTGCAGATGAACAGTGAAGATTTCCAGGGATGAAAGACAGCAGAGCCAATAGTCTGGACTGGTTGAGAGTAGTTGGCTCATCTATGCTACATTCGTAGAGATAATCAAAACATGATTACATCAATCTTTAGTCTGTGAAAATGTTAAATCCTGACTATATACTTTCGAATATCAACTATTACTGGCCAGTGCAGTACAAATATTCACTGAAGTAAGTTCAGACAATGATTTGTCAAACCACATTAAGAATAACACTACATGCTACCTGGTAAAGACTCCAGAAGCCAGTCCATAGGTTGTGTTATTTGCCCTCTGTAAGACTTCTTCCTCTGTAACAAACTCCAGAACAGACATCACAGGACCAAATATCTCTTCCTTGACACAAGCCATATCATCTGTGCAGTTTCCTATGCAAGAGAGCAAAGCAAAGTTAAAATCACTGCAAGTAAACATCAGTATGTCTTATAAGGAAAAAAAATGACTGTTGCAAGAAATAACAAGATAAAACTCTTTCAGTGCAGCAAGTGCCATTTCTAGGGTAGCACATTACACTGCTGATTATCCACTTATAAACTCCACCCTTGTGCCTTTGAAATGCAATTAAGGGCAATTTATTTGTGGGACTTCACAGTGCAGTAGCAACTTGCTTATCTAGAAAAAATATGCATGCTAAAGCAAGCAGATTGATTAAAACCATACACTGGAACCATGAAGCCTCAATTTATACTGAGGGAAGGGAGTTACCTGCCACTGACACCTCTTCAGACTTGTATCACAATCATAGCTAAATGATTTGTACTATATATATATATATATATATATATATATATATATATATATATATATATATATATATATATATAAGCTAAAGAGAATGAAACTGATCATATTTCATAAAAAATAAATGCATAAGAAAAAGGACAATTTCAGGATTCGAGGTGGGCAGCTAAGGGGTAATACTTCACAGAAGGTTCTAAGTCAGACTGCAAATGGAAAGGCAGTAACACATTAACTGACAAAAGAAAACTGGTGACCTCTCACATGGGTAAAGATTCCTCATATTTGATAAGCAATTAAGTCCAAAATTGTGCAATCAGCAAACAAGGGGAAAACCACATTTTGCTGGTATTTTTTGTCTTTTATTAATCCCATTTCTCCATTTAGCAGTGTTAAATGTTCCTATCACAGAAAGTGTGGTGGATGTTTGAAAGGGTGTTCCTAAACAAGGCACTGAATACAAAGAATGAATGAATTCAAGAATGCAAGGAGTAAGGACATACAAACAAGGACTGTGGTTTGGTAGATGTGGGGAGAGGAATAAGTTGTTTGATCAGTAACAAATCTAACTTATTTAAAAAAACTGAAGACAATTTCAAGGACTGTGGTTGGGACAGAAAAATGATAAGTTGCATGTGGTAATGGTCTAATGCTTTATATAATTAAAAAAAATTCTGAGGACAATAAATAACTTCAAGACTCCGGCAAAAAGAAAATGGAATTTTTAAGTATTTTTGTTGCCCTTACCTCAAGGTGCAACAGCATAGGAGTTTGTGTATATTGAGATAACAGGTGTGGGAGTGTGGTGGCAAGACAAAAAAAGTTGCATCCACCAAACCTAGCTTTCAATATTATGAGTATAAACTAATGACTTGTATCCAATTCTCATGGCTTATGTGGCTCAGTAAAATGACCCTCTTACATCTGTGCAATGGTATGACAAAAATTATTTCATGACCCCCCCTTAGAAAAAACTGATGCGTGTCCAACAGCTTGGGAGATTCAATAAAATGACAACTCACATCTGTGCAGTGGTATGAAGGAACGGTTATTTTGCTAATTTCATGCCAAAACACTGGAAATGCAAAGGTTGGGAGGCCATTTTAACTAAAATAAACACAGTTACTTCTAACCTGACTGCTGAACACACATTTTATGAACCTAGCTCCTAAGAAAAGTAATAGTGATTCATTTTCTGCTCCAAAGACAGTACCAGGGTACAAAGACAATGTCGTCAGAAAAGCAGGAAAAGATGTGCTAAATATTGGGCTGTTGATTAATAGCGTTAACTAATGAGATGAACTAGTTAAAAACCTTGAAAATTATTGTTTTCATCCTAAGATTAAATAAACTGTTAATGAGCTGTTTTTTGTGGTCCTGCGTTGGATTCCCTCAGCCTCCACTGCCAAACTGTACAATTCTGAGCACATCACTTTACCAGACAACACTTCCAGGATGAGTTTGAAAAAGGTCCATGAAGGTCAGTGCTCTACCTCGGTAAACAAACAAATAAAAAATAAAATAATGATTAAAAATTAGTCCTGAAAATTTAAGTTAGACTGTGGTCAGCATGTGCTTTATTGTACTTAAAGGTCTTTAAATCAGAAGCATTGTTAGTGTGCGGCAAAGGGGACAGCCCTCCTGGGTGCAAGGTGTTTGTAGTGTGATTAGAAGTCATTTATACTCCTTATGTGTCCTCTATGGGACAGTAGAGCATGAGGACATTAAGGCCTGGAACTTCTCCTTACAGAAGGTAGGAGTACCAGATCAGAGAAGGGACTTTTTTTTTGCTCCTCAACTTTGTAATGAGAGTCACCAGATCGGAGGAGTTGAACCAGATAGCAAATGAGCCAACTAATGTTCTGCTTTAAAGTACTAAAAAAAACATGGTTTTATGTTATTCTTTGTTCCAGATTCCTGGCTTTGTTCTGTGTACTGTATAGTGCAATCATCTTTGTCTTAGAATTCTCTAAGTTTACTACTGTAAAGCACTTTTTATTATTGTAAGTTACTATAGTTGCCATAAGATTAAAAATAAGATTAATTTTAAAATTTTTAATCAATATTAATGTGACAATCATTCATGCAACAGCCCAAGGAGGGAATTAAGGAATACATATTCGTCTGCTAAAATGTGTTTTATCCAAATATCAAGTTACAACTGTTTGTTTGGACAGAAGAAAAAGGCTCAGGTTAACATCCACAGTGCTGCACGTGCTAATGCAGTAAAAATATGAAATGTCAGTATTTAACTTCAAAGAACTGAAACCGTGCCGATTATAACTATTTTACTCACAGTGAATTAAGTGACTGGCTGATAAAATAGGCCGTCAAAGCCAGTGGGAAAAATGAATAACTGCAGTAGTGTCATGAAAGGTACACGAGTATGAAATGGACCCAGGAAAGGCAGCTTACAGATCTCTAAATGTTGGTGCTATGGAAGATGAGGTGTAAATGCAATAAACAAAGATAAAAGTAATAACAAGGTAACAAGAACTAGGGGACTTCAATCCCAAATTAAGACACCCAACACACATCTTGAAAGGTTACCTGCACAGATTCTGGAATTAATTACTAGAGAATATAACATGTTTACCATACATATGGAGGCAGAGAAGATAAAAATGTCATTCAAGGAAGAAAGAGGAGAAAATACATTTTGTCGGTAAGCAATGCAAGCTAAGAAACATGCAAATAAATTATTTTAAGTGGGAAGAAGAGAGATTACTATAACATCCTTGCAAATTAGATAGTTAACCAAGACTAGTACACATTGTTAAGAGAGCATTTCAAATGAAGTAGTTTTACAGGACAATCACATCCTAAACACATTACATTTCCTATCTACACTGTTTATTTTCCTCCATTGAGAATGTTCCTCATATTTCCAACACATTAAAAACCAAGACTTTGCAATTTTATCCCCTCTGACATTTATATCCTTCTCACCTTCCTCAGTGCATGACATGTTGGGGCTGAATGAAATCCCATACCTTTCTTTAGGAATTTGTCATCCCTTGCTCTTATTTCAACTTATTATACTTGAATGTTTCTTGCCAAGAAACGCACACAAAAGGTACCTACAGATCTTTCTCAGTAAGTCACACACATTAGGTTCATAAACTTATTCAGATAGAAAATGCATATGTCTTTTAATGTGCAATGAAGTTTACTGCTGAATTTCACTCTAACACCTTACTTGCATGCTAACTCCCTCTGCCTCTAAATCGGAACCTACATAGGGTGACCACCTGTCCCACTTTGCGAGGGACAGTCCCTCTTTGGGCAGTTGTGTCCTGCAAAAAAAATGAAAAAATGACAAATGTCCTGAGATTTTAGGACAAACATATTTCCTATATTTTATGTAATAGTTGCATAAAAAAGTTACTCTGTTTCTGAAACACCTAAGTGTTATAGGAAACAGAATAAGCAACTAAAATGCTACAAGAATAAGCATTTATTTAGGCAAAAAAGTGAAGTTCTATCCTTTATACTGGCCATGGGTATGTCTTGCCTTGCAAAATCTGACGTTTGTACAAAAAATGTCCCACTTTGGGCATTTGAAAAGGTGGCAACCCTAAACCTACAAAGTATCTTACAAAAAAAAAAAATTCCTAAAAGTACCACTATACAAGACTGGTAGAGAGACAGCACCACCACACAGACGCAGCACTAAAAATATCACCTTACCTAGCCATTACTCTAACCATAACCCATAAATACTTGCATGTGTGCAGAGAGATACGCATGCACACACACACCCCAAACTATCCTCTTATAAAACCCCACTTACCAGCAAACAAGCACATCTCACATATCACAGGAATAGTTAAGCAAACATTCGACATCTCCTGATGTCAACAAGTGGAACATATGATGTAAGTGCCACCAATATACTTCTGTCAACAAGATGAGCATTCAAAATATATTGCACCCACATATACATCTGTGGTTGCAATTATACCTCTCAACTGTACAGATTTTCACAGAATGTCCAGATTTTTGTCTCCTATTTTTGGTGTGTTCCTCCTAAAATCTGTACATTTCTGGCAAATAGCTGAGGTTTGAAGCCATTAAATAATGGCAAACATTTGAGTTTAAGACTCCACATCCTTCAGAAAATTCATGCTAATGCAAAACCTATTATTCTATCAACTTTCTAAGTTTGTAAGAGCAATATTTAAAATCTGTCCCTATTTGTCCCCCCCATCATTTTAGGTGCTGTCCAGAGTTTTGCTCTAAGAGGCTGAGAGGTATGGTTGCAATCTATGAGAGAGAACACTCTTTTTTGCTTGTTTTTCAGCCTGCCAGCTGCTTTCTGTACAAAATCACATTACAGCAGGGTGTGGAATTTGCAGTTACCTACTGCTGTGTGATTAGCAGGGGGCATGACCCCTACACATTTTTTTTGTTTTCAATCATTTTAAATTCACTCTAAAGAGATGCTCTTATCTTTGTTCTTTGAAGCTTTTATTATTTCATGAGACAAACGTATAGATAGACAGTTACACAAAACAACATAACCTCAAGACAAAGATTCCACAACTTGTATTACAATTGTATTGTACTAAGTAGAGAAGATGACTTAAGGGAGAAAATATTTACCTCTATGGAATATTCAGAATGGGCTGTTCCTGCACCATCTGTATTGAGCTGAAACTTGAAAAACATTACAAAGTGTGCATATTATATTATATTATCTGTTAACCAAGTACCATCTTTGGAATGGTAACTTACACCTTGGAAGACCCATTTCCACTACTGGCAAGGATCAGAAGTTTCCTAAATGTGAATATATGAATACCTCATCAAAATGGTTTTGGATGATCACATTAATAATTATATGTGAAAATTATTTGTCTGAGGGTGCTATCAGCCCCTGCTCTATTTCAAATAACACTACACGGTATGTTGGAGGCTGCAGTTTATTTCGATATCTGTAAAGGGTTAAAATGAAATTGTACTTGTTCTAGAAGGTTAGTGTATATGCCCTAAAAGGTTAGTGTATATGCTGCAACAGCATAAACAGAAACATATAAATTACAGAATGTTAAGTTTCATTTTCTGAGCCTGAGGCAGCATTCTTTCTAAATCATATGGTAAAAAGAAACTTTTCCATACCAAGATAGAAATGTAGATAAGAAGTTGCAAATCTATTTTTTTTTTTTTTTTTTTTTTTTACTAAAATTGACACTATTTCTATTAGATATTTAGTAATGGCTTGAAGAGTAAACTGCATTATCAACTGTACTACTCAGCATTTTTCTATTGGATGCTAGCAGTGGTATGATTGATAAAGTTTACAACTTTGTTAAAATTTTCCTATAAAAGATTATGAATTATTTTTGTTCAGGGAGACATGACTTCCTGAGTACTCTCTCAGATGTGTGTTATTTATTTTAATAAATTACATTTTAATCTGCCAAATGACTGAAATTTATTTTAATATGGTTAAACCCTAACAGACGGTGCCTTAAAGACTCGGATGTTTTTCAAACTGCCTGGACTTGCTTCTATAGAAACTTACTTTACTGGGCCCTCTGACAGTTTACTGTCTAATGTAGTTTCTGTAGTGTCAGTTCACAACTGCATCTCTCTTCGGAAATTTCAGTCTTGGCAGACTTTCAGGTTTTCAAAGATAAGTGTAGCTTTTGTATGGGTGTGGATTACTATGTGAGTGCGATATCTTTTATTTTCTGTATTAACATTGCAAGTTTTCTTTAAAATGGGAGCGAATGTGGGTAGTTTAAAAGAGTATGGTACTCCTGTAAGAAATATGTTTCAGAATTGTAACAAAAATAGCTGTCTTTACTTAGATAAAGGACATGAGCTCACTAAAAATGATAGTAAATTGACTTTTCCACCTGTTGTTACTTTTGATAAAAACACTCTGTTAAATTTACAAAAAGGATTTAGAGAAAAAGGTAATATAATCCCTGCTGGCTGCTGGTCAGGCTTTAATGTATGGCAGGTAGAATCTAAAAATAGAGAAAAAGATTCTACAGTTTGAAACATAATGCAGCTAAACTTAAAACAGAGTTACAAGCGGCTAATACGACGGTTAATCATCTATAAAATTCTAATAGTCAGGGATAGGGTGGTTATGGGCTCTATCCCCTTACAGATATTACAACTCAGTCTCGGCGAGTCGTTTGACAATGACTACTTTGTTTTGCCCAATGCACCACTACCACCTTATAATGCATCACTATCTCCCCCTGACTAGCAAAATTCTGCTCTCTCTTCTTCCACCTTAGAGGTTACTACGCTATCCCCTGCACAAGGAAGGCAACCTTCTCAGTCTATCTCCGCTAGCCAAATGACTCAACCTGCTCCGTTGCCTCCATCCTCTAGCCAGCCTACAAATTCTTCTTCTTGTATTTCAGACCGTACCCAGTCTAAATTACCTCAAATGTTTATTTACTTTCTGAAGCAACGTAGACAGGGGGTATTATCTTATTTTCCTAGATGACAAAAGCTACATTCAGGTAAATTTGTTACTCAATTCCTGATAATTATAGATGGGAAAGGTTATTTTGGTCCGGATGAATTCAATACAGATAAAGACGATTCTGAATCCTCCGCAGAGGAAGAGGGAGATGGTATAGTTACTCCAACCCCACCTACATTCTCTACGACAAGTCCAGAACCCAGCACACAGCAGAGATGAAGCAGCACCTTCCACTATAAATGTGGTCTGTCTTTGGTCTGCTGTTGAATTCCCAAACTATTTTGGAGACTCTCTCATCAATCAGACCAAATCCAGCAAAATATGCAAGAATTTTAAAAGGCACATTCAGTTGCAAAAAAATAAGTTATGTCTTACCATAATGTTCCATCTGAGTTGTTGATCTTCTTCCAGCCATCACTGATGGGTTCGGTTCAGAGCCCTCGGAACTGAGCTGGCCTTATACCAAGCTTGTGTGCACCAAAAACTCTCAAGCTAAGCTGCTACCCACAATGCCTTTTGCTCAGTTACCTCACATCAAGTTTGTATGCAACATATAGAGAAAGAATAAGTCAGAGGCCACCTCTGGGCAGAAACCCTAATACACCACAAAGACCCAGAAGATCCACCAGGAACCTTAGGAGGGGGTCAGTGGGAGGGCGTGATGACTGGAAGAAGATCAACAACTCAGCTGGAACGTTATGGTAAGACATAACTTCTTTATCTGAAGTTGTTAATCTTCTTCCTATTCATCACTGATGGGACAGAGTCCCCAGCTACTTGGAGAACCTGGGTGGCACTTATGGAAGAACATTACTGATAACCATTGAACCAAAGGCCACTCTTCCCCTGGAGATCAAATCCAATTTGTAATGCTCGATAAAAGTGTGGGGATTAGCCCAAATGGCAGCTGCACAAATGTCATCCATGGAGGCCCTAGAATGGAAGGCAACAGATGCTGCAATAGCCCTAGTTGAGTGAGCTTTGATTTGGCCAGGCTTAGATCCTTCCGTAACTAAACATGTGAAGGCAATGCAATCCCGGAGCCATTTAGACAAAGTAACCTTTGATACTGCACCTCCCAACCTAGGGCAAGCAAAGGAAACGAAAAGCTGGTCTGACTTGCGAAATGTTTTAGTTCTGTCCAGATAAAAGAACAAGTCTATGAACATCCAGGGAATAAATGCAACTAACAGCAAGAAACCAACAAGAAGATATCATATAATTTGTCAAATATTACTGACACACTACTGGCATTTCTCGAGGCCGAAGGGTCCTAGGTATTTTAGCCATAATGAAGAAAAGGAAAGTTTCAGTCACACCACACAAGCCCATGACAGATGGGTGGAGGAATGCACAGGAAAACAAGCAGTAACCCATTTAAACACAGTAAATAATCAAAGATTTTTAAAGGACTTTAAGAAAAGGGTTTGGTACATCAGACAGCACGGAAGGAGAGAGATCTAACAACAATGGTAGAAGGAGAGGTACACAAATTGTACAGAAAAAAAAACAAGAAAATTACCACACTGGTAATTATGAACTACACAAGAAAGAAGTAAAGGGTAGGGATAACTAAAGAATAAAATTAGTTGTTGAAAAAGGACAGGCAAAGTAATAAGAAAAAAATCTTACTTCGCTCAAGAGCAAAGGCAAATGTGTCTGTCCAAGAAAGTGGCAAATGATATCAGAGGTAAAGTGAAGAGGAATATTCTGGGTAGGACTTAACTCAAGAGTTTTTGGTTCTTGCGGGCTGTAGTGATGGCCAAGTCGGCTCAGATATTCAGGACCGAACCCATATGTCAAGGATTAAATGGAGACTGACAACATCAGATTTAAATGTTCCTAATGAGTCTCCAGTGATGCATATGTATGCTGTAGCAGGGGTTTCAGATGAGGAAATGTTCATTTCTTTCCTTACTGACACAACACCTGTACAGCCATCAGATGTAGACTTACTAAATATAGTTCCATCGCAGTTATGAATAACCCATGACAATGAGGCAGGACTTATTAAAGATACTACACCAGTACAAATTACTTTAAAATCTCATGAACCTCTGCCCATGGTAGCACAATATCCTTTTTCTACAGAAGCAGGAAATGGAACAGTTATTTCAGTATTGCTGCAACAAGGTATAATTATTCCTACTAGGAGTCCTTGTAACACACCCATTTTGCCAGTAAAGAAACCAGGCAAAGACATTTATAGATTTGTCCAAGACCTGAGAGCTGTGAATATTGTAGCTGTGCCTGCTTCTCCTGTAGTACCTAACCCTACAACTGTTCTTAGCTCAATTCCCCCTTCTGCTTCTACTTTTTTGGTCACTGTAGCCGGCCTTATGCATAGGCCAACTAGGCGGCCGCCTAGGGCGCCGCTCTAGTAGGGGTGCTTTTCCAGTATTTATTTGGTGTAGGTAGACTAGGATGGGGGCACCGGGTGGTGTGGTGGGGGTACTGTGGAGCCCTTTTGCCTAGGGCACCAGCTGACCTAAGGCCGCTCCTCACTGATATTTCCCCAACTTTCTTCTTTATCCCAATACACCCAGATAGTCAGCATTTGTTTGTGTTTACATATTGAGGACAGCAATACACATGGATATATTTTAATCTGCCAATGAATGAAGTTTATTTTAATATGGTTACTCCCTAACATCTTAAAGGGGATACACCACAAGAACATATCTGCACAATTTAGAGAATGAAACAGTGCTGAAATGACTGAAGAACACAGGTTTTCAATCGTAAAAGAAGTAGTGCATTCCATGAAGAGAATGAAGTCCAAGTTACTGCAGAGGCTTTATCACCTCCAAATGGTACTGAGCTGAAAGCATATTTAGGTCTAATTATAACAGATGACTTAGGAGGCATGCTTTCATACAGGATATCTGAGTGTTAGTGAATATCTAGTGAGCAAAAAGTACTCGCAACTAAATAAAAATGACTTTGTGATAATTTTTGAAATTATACAATTTAAAAACATTTGTATGGTCATGTACAAATCACAAACTGCTGATTACATTCATTGTTCAGTTAAAACAAGTCCGTTTCTGAAATAAATTCCTCACTGTAGCTTCAATACAGTGCTACTGACAGCACACAGGAAAAAAAGCATATGCTAATGCACTGCTAAATTATTTCAGAAAAGCTTACAAACTAGACTATATCTGAAAAAGCAGCAATACAAAATGCTACGAGCAATACACCACTGTAAAGTGATCAAATTACAGAATGAACTGGCAAATATGCAACTGTCACAAGGCATAGATATGTCTTTAAAAGCTTTTGTAAAAGAACTAAAACAAGGGGTCATATTCATTAACACCTACACTAAGTGTACGTGATCTATATTCAAGAACATCCCTACCACATTCTTTGTGCTTTCTAGCAATGGCGGCTGGTGACTTCAAATCAAAAGGAGGCTGCAGGAGACAGCTGAATGGGTCAATGGGACATGGTGTGGCCAACTAGAAAGGAGCGGAGCTATGCTCAAAAACACAAAAACTGGGACTTTAATTAAATACGCTGCCCTGGGTGCCAAACAGTCATTATGCGAGTCCAATCAAGACAAAATGAAATGTAGAAGAAAAAATATTTCAATGCATTGACTACATGACAGCTTACTTAATATCTAGACGGAAACAAAAAGGTTTTGAGGCATGAAAAAATACATTACTGGAAAGCCAGTCAAACAAGTATAAAAAAAACAAGCAGCACTCAACTCAAACCACTTCTCCTTGCACTGCAGTTCTAATTATAATTTATATTCAGCTTTATAAAAGTACCAAGTAGCATGCTCAAAATAGCAATCTCTGTGATACCCCCCTTGTAAAAATGTTTCTTATCCAAAAAAGACCTGCTGCCTGACAACTATCTACTTGTTTCATGGGGAAAACATGATCAAAGCAAAAAATGAACAGCAAACAAGCTCAAGATAAATTGCTTAAAGGCATGACAACCATGCAGACGGGAACTGGAAGTTTGAACGCTGAATCCTACATCAAGGCACTGTACGAGCACATCCACTCGTGCATGACTCATGCCATTCCAAACAGAACCAAGACTGTCTCCTCCAAAAAAAAGGAACCCAAAAATCCCAGGATGCAAACCACTCCCTTACCAGCCTCAGTAAGAAGCTGAGATCCCTCATAAAATCCTTCAAAGCTACTTATGAAAATAAAATTGCCAAAGATTCCAGGGACAACCACAAGGAATTCTATAGTTATGTCAATGATCTAAATGGCAATGCTCAGATCTGCTCTGAACTACAACAGAATGGCATTAAATATACTGAGCCCAAGGGTATTGCCAATATCCTGGCAGATTCTGTGCAATCTTCACCCCCCTCGCACCCCCTAAAGGGCTCATCTCAATACCAAAAGACTGCCAAATTCCGGTAGTCACAGCCACACAGGTAAAAAAAACTCACTCTCCAAAGCTAAGAATACAGCATCCATGGGACCAGACGACATCCCGGGCTGTGTACTACATGAACTACAAAATGAATTGGCACCTCACATAAGTGTCATATTTAATCATAGCCTCACCTCAGGCTTCATGCCCAATGAGTGGCATACAGCTACAATTATCCCACTCCACAAGGTGGGATCCACCTTGAATCCCGGGAACTATCGTCCCATCAGTCTGACGAGCCTGATCTGCAAAGCCATGGAATGCATTATCATGGAACTTATAAACAAAGACATTGGCAACCTTCAAACACTGGACCCATCCCAGTTTGGTTTCGTAAATGGCCGATCTTGTCTCTTCAACCTGACTGACTTCTAATCAGTCTCCAGAGCCGTGGACGAGGGTAAGGCGGTCCACACAACCTATCTGGACCTCGCCAAGGCCTTCGACACCTTACCCCACTCTGGAATCATAGATAAACTTACTAAGCTGGGCATTAATCCCTACATCACTTGATGGGTTGCCAACCGGCTTACTGACAGAACCCACACTGTAAAAGTAGCAGACTCAAAATCCAGCTCCAGACAAGAGCGGAGTACCTCAGGGTTCAGTCCTGGGACCGCTCCTGTTTGGCATCTACTTCTCTGAAGTACAGGCCAGCACTAAGGGACTCTGGCTGACAAAGTTCGCAGATGACTGCAAACTGGGAGCCATTATTGAATCCCCAAATTATGTGGATATTTGACAAAAGGGCCTTACAAAAACAGATGCTTGGTGCCAGAGCCATGGGCTCAAGCTCAATTCCAAGAAATGTATAGTTATCCCCTTTGGGAAAAACCATGTACCCATGAATTACCGCATAAGTGGCAGTACACTAAACACCAAAAGTGTGATAAGGGACTTGGGGAGACAGGTGGACAGTAGTCTCACTTTTGATAACAGCATAGCCACAACAGTCAGGAAATCCTTCTATGCAGCACACCTTATCACTATGGGCATTTCATCCAGAAAAAAGGAGGTCAATGTCTCACTGTACCCATCCGTCGTTAGACCCATTATAGAGTACAATGCCCCATTTGGCATGTACCTCACAAGACATCTGCAACAACTGGAAAGGCCACAGAAATACCTCACAGGCCTAAAGCAGATGCCCTATGCTGACTGTCTAAAAAAACTCCAGCTATACTCTGTCACATATCACCTACTTAGAGGTGATCTCTGCTTAACATATAAGGCCATGTCAAACCCAGTGCTGTTGAATATGCTACAGTTAAAGAAATCCCAATCCCTCAGAACTACACGCTCCAGGGATCTAAACCTGGTCATCACAATGAACAAAATATGCTGGAGGGATAGGTTCCTGACCCAGAGACTCTCCATACTCTGGAATAGACTGCCCATACGTGTCAAGCAGAGTGCCTCTTTGGCCCTCTTCAAAAGGAACCTTGACGATTGGATGGGATATATGAAATTCACCCCGGGGATCAAGTCAGTCACCCTGCTAGACAGGGGACCAGGGAAGTAAATATTCTGGTAAGAAATAGCCATGGAATTGTTATGGCTATGCTTATATAGGCCCTAGGGCCGATAGCCTAGTACCAACCTGTGAACCTATTACTGCACAGGTTATGGACCACACATGATAGATTGGCATTATGTTTAGTTTACAAGTAAAGCCTGCAAAGCTGACTGCAAGTCTCCAACAAATGTCATGAGCTTCTGAAAACACTGTAATCCTGTCCTTTATTACAAATACTGTCATATGCATTTCAATACCAACGGCTTATACACTATCTAGTTATATACATATTCTCTGCATGGCAACAAAAAGGCTTTCAATGTTGGCAATTCTTTTACTGTATGCTTATTAAAGCTTACTTGCATCTTACAGTCTCAGACAAGCTTACCTGATAGTCATTATAGCACTGCTACCTAAAGCACAGAGCAGTAGGCACTGCAACAACATGCATTTTCTGAATAAGAACCAGCATAAATCAACAGTATAAAAATAAACCAGAACATTCTGCAAAATCAAGGACAGATGAAAAACCACTGTAGTACTTGTGTCTACCTTGGATGGGGGGATACTCTGCACACTTACACTGCATAACTGCTCCTTGCCTTGCTTGGACACATCCAGAGTCACTATATGGGGGAGCGGGGTGCAACAAGTATGCAAAAATTTTAAATGTTTCTGGCTGACACTGATGGTCCGGACACATTTGTCATACTTCTCAGCTTCAGAGCAAGAAATCTGGACAAAGCCATAAACAGAGGTGGGACAAAGGCCCAAAAATAAGGACAATTTTTAAATATTGCCCTTATAAACTTAGAAAGATAATTGAATAGTAGGTCTTGCATTAGTATGAATTTTCTGAACGGTATGAAATCTGAAACTTGAATGTCTGTTATTATTTTCTAACTTCAATCTTTAATGATTTTCCACTAATTTGCCAAGAAAACCACAATTTTATGAAAAACAGACCAAAATGTGATGCAAAAATATAAAATAGCCACACAATACAGCTGGGAACCTGTCAGAGAAGGAACACTTTTTAATATTAGCACTGTTAACTTGAGCAGTTGACAAAATAAGAGAATCCATATGCATTTCTGAAATTAAAAAAGTAATTATAACTCTGATCATCACAACTATTAATTGTAAACTCTCCACATTTTCTTCCAAATTTGCCATTTTGCAGAGGGATTATTAGGGGGAGAGCAACATGTTGAGCCAAAATTGGGGACAGCTGAGAGGTTTGGATATACCTAATTCTATAAAGCGATTTACTTGCACGTACCCCTCAACCTTAACTCTGGAAATCTGGACAAGACCAAATATATTGGGGGAACATACAAACAGTACTAAAAATTGCTCTTGTATAAACTTAAGACAGTTGACAGAATAGCAGGTCTTGCTTTAGCATGCAATTTTCCAAAGAGTATGAAGTCTGAAATTCAATGTCTGTCATTATTTAGTGACTTCATTCCTAAATGATTTTCCAGAAAAACACAAATTTTATGAGGAACAAACCAAAAATAAGATGCAAAAATCTATTCATTCTGCAAAAATCTGGACAGTTAAGAGGTATAGTTCAGCCGGGGCTGTCTGAGTTTGCCACTCTTCCCCCCTTACAAAATCAAGGTTGAATGGGACCCCCCCTTTCAGCTATTCCAATGTCCCATTACCTGGCTATTTTGCCTCATTTATCATAAACACTATAATGTGCATACTGTTTTACTTCTACGATGATCTGGATTTCATTTAAAAGTTTTATTTTACATTTTATAGCACAAACACTAATAGACATCTGCTAAACAAAGCAATGCAGTCTCACAATGAAATTAGACTTGGCATTAAAACTTCTCTTTCCTTGAAACTCACATTCATTGAAACAGCAATGAAACCCACATTCAAAGAAAATTCATCTGGTCAGTGGCAGATAAAGATCAACTTTGGGCCGTTTTCAAATCATAGGCCCCTTCACAGGAAACATGCATGTCCTGATTGCATGAAATTATATTTCTTGTATAATACAGTACAGTTGTTAGATGGTGTTTTAAATGTATTGTTTTGAACATTTTCCAGTAAACAATGAAACAAAATGCATGCACCAATAATAAAACTGCCCAATTCAGAAGATTTCCATCATAAAAGTCTACTCAAACTTCTACAGTCCACCAGTATCAATAAATATGCATAATCTCTGCAGAAGTAAAAGCAATCTAAATAATTTCACATTAAAGAGATCTGTAACTAATGAAGAGGTTGCAGCTATCAAACAATTTTATATTTCACTGTTTCATCTACAAATAAAGTGTCTGTTGCCATTGAGGAATAAATTGCCTATGTTACATAAAAAAAAATAAGCTAGTAATATTGCAATAGGGAATGGATGGCAAACTGATAACAGGTTCCTCGTTACTAGGTATCTCTACCAAAGAAGACATTCTCAGGACTGCAGCAGCCAGCCCTTTAAAAGCACAACACAGTACTTTATCAGCAATGCATCTACATATTGTGGGAGTAGAACCCGCACCCTTCTGCATCAAAATCAAGTACACTAACTGTTGTGCTATTAACAATGCAAGCAGCACTAAACTTCTCTTCAAGCTCTCAGTTCCTTGTAAAATCCACTCAACACAACTGTATCTCTAAACTTTGAAGCACAAGAAATCTGGAAAAAGCCAAAATTTATTGGGGGGGGGGGGACAAAAGCCCAAAAACTAGGGACACATTTTAAATATTGCTTGTATAATCTTGGAAAGTTGCTAGAATTAAATGCTGTGTTATCACCATGCATTTCACTGCCAAGTCTTGAACTCAGGACCCTGTGAACTACCATCAGAGCAACATACCACTATGCCAAATCAGCTGTTTCTTGAAAATCAGGTAGACAAACTTAAATGGCTATCATTTAGTGAATTCATTCCTCACCATAGCGCTCAACCTCTTAGCACAAAAAACCTAGACAAAGCCAATAATGGGGAATACAGCTCCCAAGCATATTCAGTGAATTCAGTTCTCACCATAGCTCTCAACCTCTTAGCACAAAAAAACCTGGACAAAGCCAATAATGGGGGAATACAGCCCCCAAAAGGGATACATTTCAAATATTGAATTTATAATCAGAAAATTGCTAGAATAAAAGGTTTTGTATTACCTTGTACTTTCTAAAGAATATGAAGTCTGAAATTCAAATGCCTGTAATTTAATGAATTCAAAATCCAGAAAACCACAGATTTTATGAGGAACAGAAACATGAGGCAAAAATTTCACAAGTGGTGGTGGGTAGGGAATTCAAGCTCTTGCTGCCTACTCCCAAGGTACAGGGTTTGAGTATTCCTGAGTTTTCTCTAGCCACCAGGTATATTTAACTGGAGCATTTTATTTATACACACACACACAAACTTGTATATACAGACACACATTCACTAACACACACACACACACACACACACACTTGAATATATACACACACACACACGTAAACTGACATACTACACAGTTTTTGCGAATTTGTTTTTTGACTATTGAGAAGCCATGAGTCATGAACTGAGCTTCCTCCTCCAGCCAGTAGGGCTAGACTAAAACATTAACCAGTCACAAAAAATACACAAAATAAAAGAATACAAAATATATCCCTAATCAAATACATTAAATGAAATAAATAAATAAATAAAAATTGTTAAAATAGTAAAACACAACCATCTTAAATAATCCTGTATATCTCTGCAGTAATGGTCTGGTTATAAAAATAAATATAAAAAATAAATGTGATGTGCTAATAGAGCTTGAGTAGAAAAAAAAACACTCAACATAAATAACCTCATATTACTCTTAATTGTGACCTTTTCAAAGTAAGAAGTGATGTGCCCTAGCTGTCTTCCACAAAATGAAATATTCCAAAATCACAAAGTACAGGGCCAGTGAAGAAAAAAATGCAATTCTAATGCTATTCAGAACAAAGGAAAGCATTTAAAGATGTAATATGTAAGTGTATGAGGTGAGAAATATACATACTTTCTTGTACTGTGGCAATAAGAAAATTATCTGACTTGTGGCCTTAACACTTTCTTCGCTGTAGCATCACATAAACATTCACTTGCACACTACATAGCTCATGTCAGCCAAAAAATTCTCTTGAGCTGCTAGTCTACTCACAATGCCCCTCTCCACATTACCTCAGATCTAGTTTATCATCATACTGAAGAAGACGCTAACTCAAGATAGAGACGTTGTCCAAGGTATCCCCAACAATAAAAAAAAAATAGGACAGGATGTCACTCCACCCAAAAACTCTAAAGGAAGGGGACAGGTGGGAGGGACGGAAGAACAGATGAAGATCGACAACACAGATGGAACGTTATGGTAAGACATAACTTCTTTATCTGATGTTGTCAATCTTCATATATTCTTGACTTGTGGGACAGTCCCCAGGTACCTTAGATCCCTGATGGCCCTATGGAGGAACATTCCTGAGAACCACAGAACCAAAGGAAGCTCCCCCCTGGAGACCATATCCAATTTGTAATGAGTGATAAAGGTATGTGGTCTAGCCCACATTGCAGCTGCACAGATTTTGGACATAGAAGCTTTAGAATGAAAAACAGCCAAAGTAGTCATAGATCTGGTAGAATGTTACTTTACCTGCATAGGAAGCCTTACATTTTCTTTTGTGTAGATGAAGAAAATGCAATCCCTTAACCATTTAGACAGATTAACCTTAGAAACAAGTTTGCCCAAGGTTGCACTTGCAAAGGACATAATTAACTGATCTGATTGTCTAAACTGTTTAGTTCTATCTAGGTAAAAACGTAATTGCTTGTGCACATTCAGAAGATACAGTTGGTACTCACCTATACTGAAGGAATTTGGGAAAAATACAGGTAAGTCTATGGATTGATTGATATTGGACTCTGAAATCACTTTAGGAAGGAAGGTCAGGTTTATTCTGAGAGACACTATCTTTGTGGAAAACTAAATAAAGGGCTTTACAACACAGAGCCTGTAATTCAAAGACTCGTCTCACTGAAGTGCTGGCTATGAGAAGCAATGTCTTCCAAGAAAGAAATTTTAAGTCACAGGTAGCTGCAGGTTCAAACGGAGGTAATGTAAGAGACTGTGATACACTAGAAAAGTTTAATGGCGGTAGAGGATCCTTGAATGGGGGCTTTAAATGAATGGTTCCCTTAAGAAAAACCTTACAAAGCCTGTGAGAGATTAAAGGCTGGTTACAGACACCATTATGGAAAACTGAAACCGCTCCTAGGATAACCTTGATTGTGGAAGCAGAAGCTCCTTTACCAAAAATGGTAGCTAAAAACTCCAGAACGTTTTTACATTGGCACGGAAAAGGGATCCAGACCATTATCAGAAGCCCAAATAGAAAATCTCTTCCCATTTACTAATGGAGAGACTCCTTGTGGTTGGTTTATGGGATGCCAACAAAATATGTTGTGTAGGAGAAGGAATATCATTATGCCTGTTGACTAAGAGAGTTGGAGAGACCAAGCAGATAGCTTGCAAGTCTGTAGATTAGGGTGCACTAGTCCCTGAGGATGGGACAGAAGGTCCAGGACTGGGTCCAGAATCCATGGGCGATGAAGATGAGGCCAGAGGATGGGAATCCATATCTGTCGAGGCCAGTAAGGTGCAATGAGGATTACTTTGCTTCTCAACCGAGCTGTTTTCTTGACAAAAAGAGGAATCAGAGGGAATGGAGGGAAGGCATACAGGAGACCCGGAGGCCAGTCGTAGAGAAGACTGTCTCTGGGGGACTCCCTCTGTGGGGGAATTAGGGAAAAGTAGCTTCTGCACTTGTTCAGGGGTAAAGCAAATAGGTCACATCAAGGCTGGCCCCAGCGAAGAAAGATCTTTTTCGCCATTCTGAAGTTTAATGACCACTTGTGAGGCATGAGGATGCATCTGCTCAGTTTGTCCACAATCACGTTCGAACTCACTGGGATGTGCATTGCAATCAGAAAGTGGTTGGAAGTTATGGCCTATTGCCACACTCAAAGGGCTTCTCAACACAATGGGTAGGACTTGGTTTCTCCTTGTTTGTTGATGTACCAGACTATGGACATACTGTCTGAATAGCTATCGTCCACTGAGGTAAGACACAGTGAAACGCCAAAAGCACTGCCCTTAGCTCTAGAACACTGATATGCAGATTGGCCTTAGAGGGGGACCAAGTGCCTTGGACCACCTACCCAAGATAATGCCCCCCCACCTGGGAAGCATCCGTGGTCACTATAGCCTTGGCCTGCGGGGGGCAAAGGGGCAGCCTTGAAGAATCTCCTCAGACTGCATCCACCAGGTTAGGTAATTTCTGCATCAGCCGGATATGAACATCACGTGACTCATGGATTGGGTGAGAATACACCATTGGTTCACAAGTAACCACTGAAGAAGTCTCATGTGAAATCTTGCCATTTGGACTAATGTGATCACTGCTGCCATGGAGCCCAATGCCTGTAGAATCTGTTGAACTGGTATTTTGTTCAAGCGAAGGAGTGTGTGAACCTGTGATTCTATTTTCTGCAACCTGTGGAGGGGAAGCAATGCCAAACAAGACAGAGTGTTGAGACGAGCTCCGATGAATTCCATATCCTGAGAAGGGGTTAGATGAGACTTCACAAGATAGACCATGATGCCCAACTGTTGAGATAGCTCTAGAATGAAGTCTGTAGTTTGTAGTAGTAGATGCCTTGTGAAAGCGGTGAGGAGCCAGTCATCCAGGTAAGGAAACACTCTGAATCTGTGCAGCCTCAAATGTGCTGTGACCGCTGCCATGCATTTGGTGCACACCTTGGGGGCTGTGGTGAGACCAAAGGGCAGCTCTTTGAATTGGTAATGACTGGCGCCTAGCCAGAAGTGGAGAAACTTTGAGCATTTGTCCATCTTTATGTGGTAATATGCATTTTGAAAGTCGATAGAGCACATCCAATTGTTCTCCTGTAAGAAGGGGAGTACTGACTGAACCATGACCATCCAGAATTTTGACTGCTGGACAAAGTTGTTCAAAGTACTGAGATCCAAAATTGGTCTCCAGTCCCCTGTTTTCTTTGGCACTAAAAAAGAACAGAGTAAAATCCAGATCCTAATCGGTCTGGTGGGACTTCTTGGATGACTTTCTAGCAGCTTTTGTATTTCTAATGCTTCTTGAACTCTCTGACTGGGTGGAACTTCAGGGAGTCTTGGTGGGGTGCTCGGATAAAGAGAGAAAAGGATTAGATAACCTCTAGAAGTGATGCTTAGCACCCACGCATTGACGGTTATGCGTCGTCAGATATTTGGGTGCTAGGAAAGTCTTCCCCCGACTACCTCCGGAGGTAAGCAATTGGGCCCCTTTCAGGAGCACTGGTAGGGTTGACCAGAGAACGACTCCCTGGAACCCTGATTCTGTGGACCACCTATACCTCTGGGACGGCATCTTCCATTGCAACTGTCCCCTCTGCCCCAATTGAAGTCTGAACCATGTGTGTCCTGGAAAGGCTTCAGGGACTTCTTGAACCACAGATTACCACTCCTTTGATTCCTGGAGTAGGATAGTTGAGGAGTGGAAAAATGTACGCCCACAGCAGACACAGTCTTTCCATCCTTTCCACACCTGGACAGAGTTTCTTTACCTTGGGTCCAAACAAAGAGGATCCGTCAAAGGGGGCATTGACAAAAGAAGACTTGAATGGTTCAGCAAACTCGCACAGGCGCATCCAAGCATTTCATCGAATAACATCTGAACCTACTGACCTGATCACCCCTTCGGCTGCATGCACAATGAACCTCATGGACAAATTCAAAATGGACACCAGTGTAGCTAACTGAGAGGTCACTTTTTCTTGGACCCTCTCAGTGACTGCTCCCGCCAGGGTATCTGACAGCTCTTTGACCAGATTCCTTTTAAGTCTAGTGAAGTGGAAAAATATTCAAGGACCTCAAATCTATCGCCCAGGACTCTCGGTTAAGGGGATGTACAGTAGAACTCTCCTCAGCTAGTTCTTTCTTGGTGGCGGCCGCTAACACCATGGCATCAACTACTAAACCCTTAGTCCAATGTGGATGGTCTTCAGGAGTGGAAAGAATCTTGTCAGGTCTCCAGGGGACAGGTTCTACAGAATCAGGAGCCTTCCAAGCTCACTCAGCGATCAGCTTAATTAGGTCATCAGTGGGTGGGGTCACGTAGGATGTAGACAGGGCAAGCACCAAAGGACTGCAAGTACACGGATTCCTCATAGGAAGGGTCTTTGGGCTTCCAGTCAACCCTCTGTTTTAGTATCTCAAGAATGTCTTCAAAGGAGACGTCTCCCAGGAGTGACATGGAGAGCCCTTCCCCGATCGAAATCAGCGTCCTCCATGACAAATTCCTCGGGAGAATCACGGTGTTTCCTGTTACACAATCTCTTCCAAGGAGGCTCTTCAATTGGAATGTCTGAAGAGGACTCTTAAGAGGGTACACCTTTAGCAGGTAAGTCTTGCGACCTTTGGACTCGCTGTTCAGGGATCGCAGTTGGTGGTACAGCCGAAAATCCTGGGGTCATAGGGAGAGACTTCGGTAACACAGCAGTCGCCTGAGACGAGGCATTGGCCAAAGCTCTTGCCATGTCTTGGAAGGCAGACCTCCAAGGAGGGATGGAAGCCCCGAACAGTGTCAGACAAACTCAGAACCGGGGTCACACCCCACCCGGAGAGACCCAGCTGACAAACCGAAGACGGGTCCTCTTTCTGCACAGCCCAAAGAGTTGTAGCCGGCTCCATAGAAAACCTCAGGGCCAGCTTGAACCTCTTTGGCCAGATGGCGAAGACATGGTCCTGGGGCCCCGTTGGTGCCGAAGGCACCATGGGAGTCAGAGCCAGACTCTGTGTTGAGGACAAGAAGGTTGCTGGCAGAAGCCATTGGAATCTGAAAACTTGGAGTCAAGAGCTTTAAAGCCTGCGAGGAGGTCAGAGAAACAGAATAAGGGTTGTAGGTGAAAAACCCCCTGCACCTAAAGGAGAGAGGGCTGAGAAGATGAGGGAAGACCCCTGGCTGTCAGGATCTGATCCACCAACCTTACAATATCAATTTCAGGGAGACTTCTGGTGGATTGAATGGACAACCCAGACAGGGACTTGGGTCTCTCCTAGAAAGGGCTATGGAGTTGCGCACCAAAGGGGCCTAAGGAAGGGGACTATGTGGTTCTGGGTTGAGTTGGTATAGCAGTCTTTGGCACCATCTGCTGTGCTGTGGGAGAAATTGGTGCTGGCACAGCAGTAATGGCAGTTGGCTCTGGTTTCGGAACTGCAGACGTAGTAGGAGCAGTGTTAGTCAGAGATTGGTTAAGTGCTGTGGTCAGTGCTGAAGGCACCGGTATGGTTCTCAGTGTAGAAGATTCAGACTGCACCAAAACATTGGAACTTTAGCTTTCGGTTCTGTAGAGGAACATTCAGATGCATGTTTACGCTTCTTAAATCAGCGCTCTGGGAGAGGTCAGCACCAAACGGGTGGATTTTGATCCAGGGGCGGGAGGAGACTGGTCAGCCTTGGACAAGGCTTCTTCAAAAGGGGCTTTAAGGAGCCCTTTGAGAATAAGTTTGTCTTCCATCTCTGCCAGAGTTCTATTACTGAAACCCTGGCAGATTGAACAGTCAACACTCAAGTGGGGAACACCCAAACAATACAATCAAGACTCATGATTATCAGAGTTTGGCATTTTTCTGCCGCACCCTACCACTGTTTGAAGCCCGTAGTAGAGCTTTTAGGTATTTCTGCTGTAGTCCCGAATAAAAAGGCAGGAGAGGCACAGAAAAAGAAGAATGAGGAAGAAAAGAAAACTCAGTCACACCTTAAAAAAATCTACCAATGATGGTAGAAAAATTACCAATTGTAAAAAAAAAATGGGGGGGGGGGATTACCAACGGTAGGGGAAACAACACACTGATTAGGGTAGACTAAAGATTTTTTAAACAAAGAAAGTAAAAGTTTTCAGAAACTATTTTAGAAAAAAAAGGTCAATATTAAAGTTATTCTTAGCTATGAGAGAGGACTGTGGCAAACGAGATCTGAGGCAACGTGGAGAGGGGCACTGTGGGTAGACTAGCAGCTCGATCAAATTTTTTGTCTGATGTGCACAATATATCGGCCGGAGTGGTTCCAAGGATCGGAACCATACACCCACAAGTCGAGAATAGATGAAGACTGACATCAGAGCTAAACTCAGGAATAGGAAGGTGCGAGTTATACTTCATGTTTATTAACTCAGAACGGTGTATACATAGTGTACACAGTGTAGGCATTAATGAATCCTAGGGAAGGTTTATACAATACTATTCTAGAAAACTGGCACCAACTTCCAGAGATTGCTTTGCATTGTGGAAAATCTAAAGTCAAAATGTGTCTACAATTTTGTAACAAACCCATCACTGAAATAATAAGATCATACTCCTAGTCATTCATACAGCTCTTTTGAAATCTGTCAAAAGAACTGTCAAATGCTATGGTTTGACATCTACCAAAAGATCTCAAGCTGTGGCAAAACTGCGGGGGGATATTGTCAGCAAATCAAGTGCTGCCTAGTAGCACATAAATTAAAAATTTTTCCTATTCTGTACATAGCATGTCCAATGTCACAGCTCCAGTAAAAGTACAGTTGATAACATTTATTACTGAGAAGTGCTAGAATGGTGTGTGTTTTATGCAATAAAATACAAGCCATACATTTGCAGTCTTTGATCAGACACGGAAGTACTCCAGTATTAAATACTGATTTTTAGAAGCAATTTTATTTATTTCATTTGTTAACCGTGTAGTGTCCAACTGGGCAAGAAGCCCATTTTCAGCAGAGACCCGGGGAGAAAAGCTCCAAAATACAACCAAGCTAAGAGGTAGATAATACAGATGATATAGGAAGAGTAAGAGATGAGTTACAACATAATATTCAGTATTATCTAAGCTGCCACAGAGATATAAGTACAGTATCATATATTCAATACAACAGGTCAAAACTTACAAGGTAAACAGTAACTCAAATTATTTGCAAACATGGTACAGATTCAAATTACAGATGATACAGGCACAGAAGACTACTTACAATGAAGTTAGACTTACGTATATATGGTCACGCTAAAGAGGAAGAGAGGGTAACGAAGTTGGAAAACAGTTCCTGAGATAAATAAGTTAGAAGAGCATAACTGTTGTGAGCAAAGTTTTGAGAGAGAGCTGCTCCTTACAAGGCAGTAGTGTTGTCTTACTGGGTGTGTTAACACAACATAAGAAGCAGCATAAAAGGGAGGGTACAGTCATGGGATTCTTGGGAGGAATATTAACCTGGATTATGTCACATCTCCATTGCTACAGTGTAACACAAAATGTCAACTCCACATGAGCCCCTCACGTGTCACAGCACCAGTCCTAGAAATACAGACAAGTACAGTACAACTTTGGTATTCCTTCAGATAAAATGCAAAGCAGAATAAGACTCTGATGGTACAGTATTTTGACTCAGAGGTACACAAAGTGGCTCCCTGTCATAGTGAGTCTCACTACAGACTCATGAAATGTGAGATTATAAAATAGTTTCAGCATTCAAAACTCACATTTCTACAAGTTACTTTGTTTCCCCTGCACCCCTCAACATTGGTGATGTTGACTGTCATATCTCCAACTACTTTGTATAAACTGTCCCTGACATCACTGTACTTGTACATACACAGAAACCAATGAGATGTCACAACCTCAAACATATTTATTTCGGAGAGACTTGCAATTTCAATCTAAGTGTATTTACAGGATCACAATTTCAGTCTTCAACACATCTATGGGTACCCGTACAAAGCAGAAACACGTTGGACAATGAATGCGGTCCCAAAACTCTACCAAGTCTGATATGTTGTCCCAAGCCAAAAGAGGTTTGACACCCTGATTTAGAAACTTTGGAAATGTTCCAGGACTCTTAAGGATGCTCCAGTTACAAATCTTTGAGATTTCTGAAGATATGATTTTTCTAATATGTCTGTTGGAATCCTAAATAATGTTTAATACTTTTGCAAAAAAAATCACTTTGTGGTGTTAAGATGATACTTGATACTGAGATGAAGCACTTTGCATGTTCAGTTACTAGGGATTTGGATAGGAATGGCTGACAAGGTGATTGACAAACACGGTGCATCAAGAAATGCCAGTGTTGCCCCTGTCATATCTGCTTGAATTGTGTTACTCGAGTTGAACTAGTGAATTTTGGATCATGTTGTTCGACTTTACTTATATTAAACAATTTGCTTTTTCTCCAAAGTAGTGCAGCATTGCAAGTGGTATACATCAGTAGCAGGGGGTGGAAGCATTGCTCCCTATACAACAAAAATGCTAATGTAATGTTTATTTCAGTTCTTAGTGCTTCCATGAAGGTCTCTATGTTTATGCAGTTATTTCAGTGTTCATAACTGCTTTCTCCCCAGGATGTTTGATGATTCCAAGAAACCAATTTTTGTCAAGCTGGAGCTTTAAGAATCTGGTTTGTTTCATCCCATTTCATTTTTCACAAGTACTTTAACTCATTGGACTTGAAGGGAATGCATACATTAGATCTTGAGTATAGGTGAAGGAGTCCAGTTTCCAGACTTTGTGTTGAAGAGAAAGGTAGAGAAGTTTGGAGGCTTATTGTTTAAACGACAGGCACACAGTTACACTATTGACATACCTCACTGTAGCATCACCTTTGAAGGCTTGCTAGGTCCTATTGCCACCTGCAGCAGAGGCAAATGTCTGCTGAGGGAATTGTTGCACGTTTCTACTGACCTGGATGATATACTTCCAAGACCAGAGTCACATTCTGAAATATGTATACATACAGCTGTAAAGGTTCCTCAAACAGCTGATAAGATCTAGTGCTCCCTGCTTGGTTAGATACAGGAATGATTATTATTATTTGTACTGGAAGGAAGTTATCTGGAAAGCTAAAAGGGTTCTTGAAGCTACTTTCATCCTCTTCAGGATGATGTAGGGGGGGCCACTTTCTTACTGGGTCTTGGAGACTTGAACTAAGAGTGCATTTGAAGTGAGCTATCAAACCATAATCCAATGTCTTGTCATCAGCTGCTGAACAGCAGGAATCAATCACATGCTCTTTTCCATAGCAACCACATCTTGCCACGAAATAAAACCTTTCCTCACTGATGTCAGGACTCGTGCCACTTCTAGAGCATCGATGGATTGGTTCAAAATGTTTAACAGCACCCGGTGAGGCTACCTAATGGGTAGACTTGTACACAGAATTAGCAAGATACATGATGATATGCAGCAGAGGGTCCTAAGATGGTGCCTTGCTGTTATTATTTATTGTGCAAAGTATTTTTCATTATAGCTTGAATTTCTCCTTTCTTACCTTGCATAAGGAAAACTTTCAGCTGGGCTGTGTTTACAAGTGCCACTAAAAACTGTTGTGCAAGCTGGGCAAAGATTATAAATTCACAGTGACTGAAATAGATGAATGGTAATGGTAGTAAGATGCGTTATATAATCTTGAATCACAGCCTCTGTATCAGGCACCCACCTAAATAACGAAAAACGACATGCCCTTTTCGGACTTATTGTAAGGTATGAAAACTTCAAGTGAATGGAATAGCTATGCAATAGTCGTGATGTGGTGCATTAGCTGAAACCAAGTTTGAACCTTTAACATGTGCCTAAATAAAGACAAATGTTGGTCTACTGCTTTTCAAGGTGTGAAAACACTGCAGCCAATCAGACTGTAAATACTTTTTAGTGCTGCGGACAGACAAAAGTGAACAGCAGCAAAGTGGAAATTAGAACAAGCCATTTAGAACCTTAAACATTTTGCGAGAAAAGACTCACTTATACAATATTCTAATGTAGGGTTGTCACAAAGGAGCCATTTTCTATGAAAGTGAAATCATTTTCAGTGACATTATGCTGCATTTTTTGACACGGACAAACTTGTAGTGGTTTGATAACCTTAGTACACATTTCCTATTCTTGTTCTTTTGGGGGACAGGAATAACTTGGAATTAATATCCGAGCACTTTTGAAAGCCTGTGACTAAGCATATTGTTTCCTAGTTTAATGATGCATTATCAAAACTAAAGCATCTTGAATTTAAACGAAGACAGTATTGAAGAAATGTTTTATGAGAAACCTGACGGAATTCTAGTAAACAGTATTGTAAAATGTTCTGCAGAAATAGCTCGACTAAAATAGGTTCCCAGACTGCTTCATGGTGCTTAAGTCTGCCTCCCACAGCTACTTTGGAAAAAGTGAGATGGTAGATCTAAGCAGAGATCACCAATATCTCCTTTGATGAAGTCACATTCCCCACCACCCTCTTTCTGGAAATGGAGGAAGATGGGATTACTTGCCTTTGGGCTATTTTTCGGTTGGGTATGAATACAGGCCCTATTCTACCTTTCTAAGTCCCACAAAATGTAATTCGCAGTTTTCCCAAACTACTGACATGTACAAACTGAAGTATCTAATAACTGGGACTTTACATCCTCTCAACATGTTTCTGTTTTTAATTAAGCATGCCATTTTAATATACACAAAAAGCAGACCCAGAAAATGCCTCTAATGCATATCATATGCACACTGAAGAGTATGTGCTCCGTTTATGTTTGATGTGGAGGCCAGCAGTCTATACCAGTGCTATTTTCAAGGAAACTTTGAATGTATTACTTCATTTGATTAAGTAAAGAACATCTAATGCTTGTCACAGCATGGTATAGAGGGGATGAACCCCCTAATTACACTAGTCGACCAGATATCGAATATACATTCCAGGTAGCTGCAGGAGCTGGCAAGTGAGGATGTGCATGGTCTCTGCCTGCTTGCCCATCCTGAGGGGGAGGAAGGCAGCTCTGGCTCACCAATAGGTGTATAACTCATGGAGTTGTAGATCATCAAGCCCAAGCTGCCATTTGCAAGTTGCACTGTGAGCGGAGGGGAGCCCCTTTGAGGGTAGCTATAGCAGAGATAAGAAGAGCAGACACTGGGTGGGGTGGGGATATTGCTCCATTGTGGGAGAGGGTAGGCCACCTTGCAGGACCAAAGATGGCCCACTGCCTATTACATGACTCTGGCCATGATCAGATGATTTCAAGAGGGATTCCTAGACAAAAAAGAATGGGCCATGGGGCTCTTGCCTGTACATGTATCCCACTGTCCCCCTGACCGCAAAGACCCTAAGGACTGGAATGATGCATCTTTGTGATCCAAACCCAGCTATTGAGGGGAATTTATCTGAAAAACGCAGACACCTTTTTCTTCAAAATGAACTTTTCTTTTTCCCTTCATATAATTTTACAGGTATCAGTGAAAACTTCCATTTTGTTGCTTCTCGCATAGATAGAACGATTTCAGCTGTGAGGCAGATGTTGCTTCTTTTGACAAGGTATTCTCCTGCAAGACTTAAAAGTATTTTTTTGTGAACAGCCTGTAATCAATTATTAGCCAAGTAAAGGGCCAGGACCTGCATCAGGATACCAGTGAGCTTTCCTGCAAAAAACAATGCCAGAACTTTATTTTTCTTTCTACCACAATGCATTCATATTCCTGCTGATGAACCTGCTGTACTTGGGAAATAATTTGAGCTAATGTTTAAAGCTAAAACTCATGTTGGTAATGCCCTTGTGTTCAGCTGCATATGAACCTGTCCTGGCAAGTCACTGTTGGAAGGTTTTATGACTGGCTTTGAAGACCCAGAAGAGAGAGAGCTACAAGGACTCTTAAGAGTAACAAAAAAAATTAAATTTTCTGACTACCTACAGCTGCCTCTTCTCTTTTTTTCCCAATTTCTTTACTTCTCTGTCTTCCTCCAGCCTTGAGTTAGAATCTTCATTGTTCCAGAGGGATTCCCTTTTGTAAGCTATGATGCTAAAGGCTGAAATCTCCACAGTTTAGTAGTGTTGTTAAACTGTTAACACAATTTACAACTTTCAGTGTTATGGACAGCCCTCCAAAAGAATAAATACTGTGTGTGGAGTCCTCCGGTGCTATCTACCACATATGCACACTTAAATTCTGAATAGACAGACATACTCTTAAAGGCCTTAAAGACTGGCATTTCATTCATTTTTTAAGTAACCAAATGCAGGTACCCACAAAATTAGCAGAACTGTTGTCCAAAACATAGTCAGATGAGAAGAAACAGGAGGATGCATGATAACTCTGTTGATATCAGAACCTTGGAACACTTATGCCAATACTACCTTCAATAGCTCGACATCTGCATAACACATTCACTACAGCAATATAATTCCTTGTTTATGGAAAGGTAAAAATCTGCTATTCTAGCCAGACTTCCAGAGTTATCAAAGAGTGGATATGGTCTTCTTCCCACAATGAGGATATCATGTCTTACACTCGAATGCAAAGGCAGAGCAACCTGTACCATCTGCTGTTTTCAAGAGTGAAAGTCACCAACATGTGTGCTTTATAAGTTATAAGAAAGGCATCAAGGACACAGAGATCAGGTGTTTAACAGTGAGGCTTGCCAAGTCACCCTAGATGGCCAGAAGGGTAGGCTGCACAGAATGGAAGTAACATCTCTGAGTCTTCAAAAGAGATGGATGTAATTTAGGAAACAAACAAAATAGGAAGCTGCAGAGAAACATACTATAGGGGAGCTTAAGGAGGCAGCATCAGATTGCTTTTAATGCTGGGCTTCCCCAAACATCGTTAATGCAAAGAAATTAGCTAGATACATTGCGGGCCTTTCCAGACTACTGAATAAGCTTCTCCTTACTACCAGAAGTCAGTCGAACTTCCTTTAAAATAATCTTGACATGGGCTTACAGCAATTGAGTTTCTTGAAGGCCATTTAGGTCAAAACCCTGACAGTTGAACATATATGAACCCTACTGCAGCGATTCTGTTTTTTTACTGTTGTGAAGCACATGATTTATTACAGAACAGCACCTATGCTCATTGTAAAGATCATTACTGTATTGAAATTTTGTTATGCAAAAGAAGGGTATAAAGCAGTTTACTACCCAACCAAGGGGTATTTTAACCTTGAAGTAGGCAAGAGGTTACAGGACACCTTGGAGAACTGTAGGGGCAAAACCTTCCACATGGTTGGATTGTGTGTCCTATTTGCAATGCCCCCCTCCCCCCTCCCTTAAATGGTGTTCACTTGCAGGAAAGTTACATAATCATATATTTTGCTTTTTCCAAAGAAATATCAATTAAATGAGCTTCCAGCCATCATATAGTCTCAAACAAAAGCAACATTTATTTAATATTTGAATAATTATCTTGACCTCTTTTCTAAGACACGAGTATCAACAATCCAGCACTTTAACCTATAGCAGATCATTTCATTTACTTCTTCCCCAAGCCGATCAGTTTCAAAACAGCAGAAACAGTTGCTCCACCTGAATGGTTAAAAAAAGGGGAAGGGGGTTGATAGATTCAGCAGAAATTAATTTACTGATTGCTTCCAATAATTTAGAGAAATTCTTTTAAAGTTTCTTACAGGATATCTAACAAAAGCGTACTTCCCCCTGTGAGTAAACTAGGTACCAATAATAAAGCCCTGTATGGGGTTAAAGTGACTTATTGTGCTAAAATGTGCAAAATTATTTGCTGCATCTTGATTTAAACAATGGGTATTTTAGGGCAATGATGCAAACAGTGAACAGCCTGATATCACATCTGTGCCAGAGTAAAGGGAGCAATACATTTTTTATTTAAGGCTAAAGGATGCAAATAAGTTCTATAAAAACACTGAGCTAGACATCCCCGTTGGAACACAGGAAGATGTCCTTCTGAGCTGCTAGCAACCTAGCTTTTGGAATAGACCTGGTGTATTAAAAGGATCAGCCAGAGGAGAAAGGGGTGAAGAGCCATCTTTCCTATCTGGGGGTGGGATGGGCTTTACTATCCTCTGATGTAGACAAGGGATCTTTCCTCCTTTCAGATGTTAGAAGGGGGGAGGGGGTAACATGACAGTGTGTTCCATAGTTGCATACACCATGTGTGCTGACGTTATTGCACACTGCCTTCTCAGCTACAGACACTGACCAGCACAGTTACAATATAACCCCAGTTTCCAGTCACAGCTCTCTAGCCAAGTTGTCACTACGTAGCACTAGGATTCAGTACCTGTAATAAAATAAACAGGCAAACCAACATGTTCTTGGCACAAGAAGCAGACATTTTAATACGATAAAATCACCAGAGACTTAGCGCTTTTACAATCCAGGCATCATCAGTCAAATAAAAATTTACAACAGTCACATTAATAGGAAGAACAGACTGACATCATTTCCTGTAACATCATGCATTCATGAATAATGTACTAGTTTATGAATGACATCCATGTTATTACAATTATTGCAACAGAATAAAATATTAAGTAATAAAACCATATATATGTTGTTAAAAATTGTTTAAAAATATTATTTTTAAAAAATGTTGTCTTTCCTAAAAACTGCTAGCATTCACTGAGGCTTGAAGGAGCCTGTATTTAACCCTGTTTTTTGCTGCTGCACAAATACTGTCAAATGGGACTCTGGCTTGAAAGGCAACAGATGTGGATAGGGATCTGGTAGAATGAGCCTTCATTTTAAATGGATGTTCTTTTCCATTGGAAGAGTAGATAAAAGAGAGACAGTTGGAAATCCAATTAGATAGAGTTACCTTGGAGACTGGCAGACCTATCCTAGCCTCAGAAAAGGATACGAACAATCGGTCTGATTTTCTAAGTTCCTTGGTTCTATGTAGGTAGAACCATAACGGTCTGTGAACATCAAGCTGATGAAATTTATATTCTGCACTGTTTGAACGATTAGGAAAAAATACAGGCAGTTCGATACTTTGGTTCAAAATTAGAGAGAGCAAACTTTGGGGATGAAGGAAAGGTTTGTACGAAAGGAAACTCTGTCTCTATGAAAAATCAAGTAAGGTGGTTTCTGACTGACCGTGCTTGCAACTCGGACACCCTTCTAGCGGATGTAATAGCTATTAGAAAAATGGTTTTCCAAGACAGAAACTTCAGTTCACAAGAATGCATGTGTTCAAAAGGCGGAGAAGTAAGTTTGGACAGAACGAAAATTAGATCCCAAGGAGATACAGGTTCCTGAAATGGAGGTCTTAGCATGGTAGTACCTTTAAGGAAAGTTTTACACAATCTATGAGTCATCAGACTAGGCTCATGTTGTCCCAAATGAAAATAGGATATCGCTGCCAGTTGAACTTTAATTGTAGCAGCAGCTGATCCCTGATGGAAAAGTTCGGTTAGGAATTCTAACACCAAGGGGATGGGTGCTGTGTAAGTATCTACATTTTTCTCTTTTTCCCAGATAGAAAATCTTCTCCATTTGCTAGCGTATAATTTCCTCGTGGAAGGTTTGTGGGAAGAGGTGAGGATATGGGTCACTGAAGGTGAAAAATCATGAAGCCTGACTAGGGAGATGGAAGTGGAGCAGCCACATGGTCAAGTTGAGGGTGTGGAGGCAGGGGTGAAGGCAACCTGACATGTGTCAAGAGGTCTGAACTGGGTCCAGAGTCCATGGTTCGTTTAGGAGATGAGGCCCGAGAAAGGGGAACCAAATCTGACGAGGCCAGTAAGGAGTGATCAGAATAATTTTGCTTCCCAAGGACTTTGCTTTCTGGATCACTTTTGATATGAGCGGAAAGGGGGGAAATGCATAAAGAAGTCCAGAGGCCAATTGTGAAAAAGTGCGTCTCTTGGCGACTCCCCCAGAGGGGGGATAAGGGAGAAGTAGCTGCTGCATTTGGCATTGATTGGACTGGCAAACCGATCACAGCAAGGCTGTCCCCATTTGTGGAAAATCTGTTCCGAGACTTTCTGAGTTAGAGACCACTCGTGCGGCATCAAGATTGTCCTGCTGAGCTTGTTGGCTATCATACTGTTTTGTCCCCGGGATATGCGTTGCTACTAGAAAGTGCTGGGAAGATATCACCCACTGCCAAACACGAAGAGCCTCTCGACATAGGGTGCAAGATCTGGTTCCCCCTTGCTTGTTTAGATACCATACCACTGACATTGTCAGATTGGATTGCTATCGTCCCTAGAGGAAGAAAGTCAGGAAGTGCTTGCAACGTTAGTAGCAATGCTCTCATCACTAGGACAGTGATATGCAAGTGAGCCTTGTACAGTCCTGCCTAGATAATGCCCCCCCCCCCCCAATCTATCTGGGAGGCATCCGTGGTCACAGTAGCAACGGGTTGGCAAGGAAGGAAGGGTGTTCCTGTCGTCAGTTAATCGGGCTGAATACACCAACGAAGGTCCTTTTTGAAAGATTCCATTATGAGAATATGATGAGACAGATGCAGTTGAAGAGGCCACTGGGAAAAAAGTAGCCATTGAAGAATTCGCATATGCACTCTGGCTAGTTGTGGTAGAAGCCATGGTTCCTAAAAGTTTCAGCACGGTCTTGGCCTTTGACTTTTTGTTGAGGAAGTAAACTGTATATCGGTTGTCTGAGATTTTGAATTCTGTCTGCAGGAAGACGAGCTATCATGGCGACTGTGTCTAATTCTGTGCCTATAAAAGTCACAAATTGAGAGGGTGACAAGGCAGACTTTTCACAATTTATTGCAATTTCTAGTTGGGTGCAGAGCTGGATTGTTGAATCCCTGGCTTGTAGGAGTAGGTGCCTGGTGGTGGCGGTCAGCAGCCAGTCCAGGTACGGAAACACTTGGAATTCACGACGTCTCAAGTACGCTGTCACTACCACCATGCATTTGGTGAACACTCTGGGGGCTGTGGTGAGACCAAAGGGCAGAGCACGAAATTGGTAATGACTGGTTCCCAGCCAGAAACGTAGATGACTCCTGGATGCTCTGTCCATTTTGATGTGGTAGCACACATCCTGGAGATCTATGGAGCACATCCAACTGTCTTTCCCTAACACAGGGAGTATAGACTGCAGAGTTACCATTCGGAACTTGCACTTCTGTACTGATTTGTTTAATTTGCTGAGGTCCAAAATGGGCCTCCAGTCCCCTGTTTATTTTGGCACTAAAAAGAATCTGGGGTAAGTTCCGAATCCTATATGGTCTGTGGGGACGGTTTAAATGTCTCTCTTTGAAAGCAACTTTTGAACTTCTATGGTTGCTTGATCCCTGTGATTGGGTGGAACATCTGGGATCTTCCTGGGGGTATGGGGTGGAAGAAAGAAGGGTATGGAGTATCCTCTGGTGATTATTCTTTGTACCCACTTGTCTTGGGTGATGTTGGGCCTGGCTTCTGGATACAAATATAAGCGACCCCCAACTGGCTCAAAAGAAGCGCAGCTGGGCCCCACATCAGGAGTGCTGATAGGGACGGCAACGAAAAGAATAGCGGCCACTCTGGTTTTATGGACCCCCACCCCCGCCTCTACTTCAACATCTAGAATTAGCTCCTCCTCCCCTACCTCTGAAGGAGGAATTACCCTGTGCGTCCGGGAAAAGTCTCTGGAATTTCTTGAACCACATTTTCCTGCCTCTCTGACCCTTGGGGTATGGTCTAGAAGGGATGATAAAACATATTCCCCATGGCAGAGAGAGTTTTTCCCTTCCTGTTCACACTTGGTGAATGTATCTTACCTTAGGTCCAAACAAAGAGGAACCATTGAAGAGGGCGTTGGTAAAACTAGATTTGAAGGGCTCCACAAAATTACATAAGTGCATCCAGGTGTGTCTCCTAAGGGAAACCCCTGAACCCACTGTCCTACTCGCTCCATCTGCTGCATAGGAAATCAGCCTCATGGAGGAGTTAAGTGTGGAGTTTAAGGTGGACAACTGAGCAGTAACTTTCTCAGGGATTCCTTCAGTTGATGTACCTTGGAGAGCATCTCCTAGCTCCTTTAAGAGATCTCTTTGAAGCCTAGTAAAATGTGTGAGGTAATTCAGCAATCAGAGTAAAAGCTGCTGAAGAGAAGATACGCTTCCCATATGTATCCATCGTTCAAGACTCCTTGTTCGGTGGATGGACAGATGTAGAAGTCTCCGCTAGTTCTTTCTTTGTGGCTGTCACCACCACCATGGCATCTACAGGCACACCTTTGGTCAAGAACTCTTTCTCTTTGGGGCTGAGAGAAATTTGTTGGGTCTTCTGAGGACTGGTTCCATGGCATCAGGAGTTTCCCACACCTTCCAACTAACTAGGTCCAGGAGCTCATCAAAAGGTGGAGACACCAAGAGGCTGAAGGTTGAGACCCGAAAGCCTTCAGGTACACTGACTCCTCATCAAAAGGGGTGACAGTGGGCCAGCCGCCTCTCTGTTTCAGGATCTCTAAAATATCTACAAAGGAGATATCATCAGAGGACGACCTAGGGGACCCTTCTGACTCCTTGAGGTCAGTGTCCGAGGTGATGGCCTCATCCGGGGAGTCAACATGCTTCCTCTTGCATGTTCTCTTTCGAGGGGGCTCCTCAGAAGGGTATTCTGGGGAGGTCTCGGAAAACTGGGGGCCACCCAACGGGGGCTCCTGAGGCTGCGGGTCTCTGCTGCCAAGAGAGAGAGAGAGATGGTGCCGAGACAGAAGTCGGTGCTTGAGGGGGAAGAGTATTGGTACACTTGTGCAGAGCTGACGATCGAGACAGCATGCTCCTCATCATCTAGAATGCAGATCTCTCTGGCTCCGGGGACAGCCCCGGTTCAGAGAAAAAGGAGGTAGCCCTCGGCTCCAAAGCAATCAGGTCTGAGATGGATGTAGGGTCCGAGCTCAACCTAGCCGACGCACCGTGGAAGTTTGGGTCCAAGCGTACCTGTCTGGGCCAACTGGTGAGCTTCAGCTCCTAGACACAAAGAACGGCACCGAAGGTGTCAGAGCAGAACTCAGCTCCAAGACAGACACAAGGGGTGCTGGAAGTGAGGGTTCCACAACAAGTGGCACCGAAATCGCCAGCTCCAAAGGACCAACACGGCTCAGAGGAGGAATAGCAACAGGGAGAATGGTCTTAGATGGCTCCGGAACCGACTGGGTCAGAGCCAGCAACAATTTTGGTAAAGCAGAGGACTTCAAAAGTCTAAGCACTACTCTCTCTACATCCTCTTCCGAAAGGCTCTTGGAGGATCTGGATGACAGGGTAGGCGACCTAGATCTCTGTAATATGGGAGATCGTAAAGTTGGGGAGACTGGTAAAAGCTCTCTAGACCAGCTCTGAGGCAATTTCTCAGTGGTCGGCTCCGAAAGACTTGGGGCCGACACTGCAGTGTCAACATCGATAACCTCAACTGGCTCCGAGGACAGTGGAGCCTAAGAGGTAGAAGGCTTACCCAATTTAATACTTTCTGAGGAGGTCCAGACAAAATAGTTGGTGCAGGAGAATGTCTCTTTGCCAACTTGACCTTCTCTTTCTTTGAAGAGTGAGACTTGGAGGATGATGAAGAGCTGGCTAAATCCTCCTCGAAGGAAGGCTTAAGGAGACTTCTCAGTATTAGGTTGTTCTTCCTTTCTTGGAGAATTCTTAAGCTGAAGGAGTGACAGAAAGCACAAGTTCCCTGTAGATGAATTGCTCCGAGGCAGTAAACGCAGTTACTATGCCCGTCAGTGATTGACACTTTTTGGGAGCACTTAAGCCACTTTTTAAAACCCGAAGGGTTATGATCTTTGGACTCCTTAGACATGCTTAGTACAAACAGAACTCTATAAAGACAGAAGAGAGGACAAGGTTCTGTAACTTAAACGGGCCTCGCCCTATAAGAAAACTACACAAAAACAAAAACAACCGAGGACTAGGTTCTCTAACTTAAATGGACCTAGCTGCTAGGAAACAGGAAAGAAGCTAAGTCAGAAAAATACCACAAAATGTAAAATTTAAACAGGCTAAAAACTAGCCAATAATAGTAAACGACACTGCACACAAAATACAATTCTATTGAAATACTAGAAAACAAAGTCCCAACACAAATGCAGACCTACTCTAATAGGAAACCATCTCAAAAAACTAGCAGATAGAAGGGATACCACTCTGAGAACACAAAAACAGGCCTAGAGACAGCCAACAAGTTCTCAGCAATAACTACAGAAAATTTAACAAAAACACACTACTTACTACCTATAATAACTATTACTAAAACTATGTAAACTAAGCAATATTATAAGCAGAAATATCAATAAGAACTATAATAGTAATGAAAAACATTCAACTTAGCCACGGCCAAGCAAGAAGCACTTCCGAACTCGTAGACGCGGCAAACGAGATCTGGGAATTCTTACTAGTGCACTATGGGATACCTACCTTGCCATGAGCCAACTAAGAGACTTTGAGCTTTGTAATCAGCAGAGTCAGAGCAGAGGATCGGCTCTGAACCCATATGTAAGAATGAAGACGAGATACGTCTACAGAACATCTTTTAGGTATTGGGTGGTGGTGTTAACGTAATTCAAAAATTCTGCCACTTCAGAACTTGTGCCACTCCAAACTATAAGTATATCATCCAAAAATCTATAATACAAATGTATCCTGGATATAAAGGGAGAAGAAAATACATACCTCTTTTCCCATTCAGTCAAGAACAGATTGGCAAAAACTGGGGCACATTTCGCCCCCATGGCCACACCTGATTTTTGCTGGAAAAATTCACCTTCGAATACCAAAAAATTATTTTTAAGCACCACTTCTAACAGGTCAACCAGTAGATTTACTTGGGTTTGGTTCAAGTGTCCACTTTGTGTTCAACATTCTGAAAAATATTCTAATCCTATGTCATGGGGGATCAGAGTAAATAGGTTAACCACGTCAATTGCCGCAAGCAAGTCATACTTATCAAGCTTGGCTGTTTTAAATAGTTCTAAGCAATGCCAAGAATCTCTTAAGATATAAGCAAAATCACTGGTCACTTTCTTAGAGAAATAATCAACAAATGCAGCCAGTGGTTCAGTTTTTGAACCCTAAGAGGCAGGCAACAATTGGTCTAAAATGGGTGTCACTGATATTTTTGTGAATTTTGGGTATTCTGAAAATTTTCGGAATTCTTGGGTGTATCTACTTTCAAAAAATCATGCTCATCCACTGTTAAAGTGTCCTGACTTAGAGCATCAAATAAAAATATGCCAATCTTGGCATATGCTCTACTGAGTTCACCAAGAGAAACTCTCTCATAAGTGTCTTCCTCATTAAGTAAAGAGTACATTTTGTTCACAATCAATCTACCTCATGATGACCACTCCGCAGCCCTTATCTGGCTTCATCACTCGGTATTCTTTACTGTCAGATAGCTCTCCGAGTGCCAACCTTTCTTCTTTAGATAAGTTGTCACAACTACAATGACTTGCCTTTACAATTTGTCTAAAATCATTTTCCACACGTTTCAAACAAATTCACTAAGGGGTTACAGGGGCCAAGAATGTACTTTTTCTTTTCAATACAAATGGTTCTGTTCTACATTCCTGATTCTTATTTAGATAAAACAGCCTCAAGTTAAGTTGTCTGGTGTAAAGCCTCAAGTTAATCAATAGTCTAGCAATATAAGACTTAAAACTCGGAACAAAACCAAAACCTTTTTGCAAAAGAGAAATATGTTCATTTTTCAAAGAAAAATCACTAAGGTTACATATATTTCCTGCTCTACAATTCACAATGGATGCTGTAGAATCACTGTCAACCAAGGCATTATTCATGTTAACATTTAATACTGTCATATCAGCATTATACACTTCAGACATTCTGGCACAAGAATTCAAAACATTCAGTTCTTCAGGTGTCACCACAGAATCTAGTACCTATACCTCCCTCCATGTCTGGTTCCCCTCCCCCAGTTCTTCCCCCTCACAGAATGACTCCTGGGTGCTCATTTTGTTGTCGATTGAGGAGCATACCTCTCAACCTGGAATCATCAAAAATCTGGACAAAGGCCCATGAAAAATAGGTACAAATCTGCACACTGATTAACAAAATTTGCACACAATTATGTAGCCCCGCCCACTACAAATGGAATTGTGGGATATCAAATTTCAAACGCAGACTGAACAGACAACCAAAATATGGCCCCAGAGAATCATTTGGTATGCAGTGACCTAGTATATCTTAATTAAAAACATGACATTTTAGACTGTGGATCTTAACAAATGACACCCCAGCAATATACATTTAAATTGATTTCTGTTGCACTTCATTTCATTATAAAGAAAAAAATACAGACTATGTATTGCAAAGTGTAGATACATATGGGCTTCTACCCAGTCAGACTTTCCTGGTAATCAAATGTCAATAAATAAATGGAAATATTCAGGCATGTATGCATTTATATATAAAATACTATTCAAAAAAAAAAAAACTGCAGCAATGGTAGTTCATATCACTTCAAAACAGCTTATATTTCTCAAGTTATTAGTTAGAAAATTCACTTAGTATGAAAACCTGAAATTTAATCAAAAAAGTAATGGATAGAAGTATGAAAATCAATGTTCTTTTCAACTGTCATACAGTGTTACAGCATCTATGCCCATAAAAGACATATCAGCTGCTATCTAGTACACTGCAAATCAAGTGCTAATAAAAACTAATTTATTGCAGTTTTGTTTACACAAAGCAGGCTGTAAAAGCAGATGATGCAATTGCCTTATAAAGTACACCATTCATAGTGTAAACTTATCGATGCAGTCAGATCAGTGTTTCCAATTTATCAATGTTTTTGAAAGAGACATTTTTGACACACAGCACATTTACTGCAGTGCTTAAAAACATAGCTGAAGTAAGCTATCACTAATCTGTGTCACAGGTGCTTATAATAGTCCATCTAATTACTTAATTATTCCTCTCCACTCCACAAACGAGAAAGTATCTCATTGATAGCTCATAGCATTAATGCACTATTAACTGCTAATCATTTGCTAATCATTTGTGTTGCATCAGTTCTAATTTAAAAAAAATGACATAATGGGAACAATTTTGGAACACAGAATGAATTCTCATGTTTTCTTTCCTTCTTATTTGCTTACAAAAATCCATGTAAAATAATGTAAAACCAGAAGGAGCAAGTTTAATATTTGGAAATGCGTTAATCTGACAAAAGCATAGATTAGTTGGAACTCAGAACTTCTGCCCCTTACATGCATTTCCTTCACAAACCTTGGGGTGGTATCTTCCACAATGAGACACAATCCTTAACTAATATTATGAAGGCACATACAAATTATCTAGAAGAGTGAGTCTGAAACACTAATCTGTCTTAAATGCTCTCATATCTTAAATGTCTAGATACTGGCTAACATTGCCAATTCATTCAGAACAGAAAGAAACTGCACGGCAGTGAATTATTTTAAACTTGTGCAACTGTTATAGTTATCTTGAAAGAAATAAAATATAGAAAAGCCTTTTCATCTCGCCTAAAAAGTTACACTCTATTTTAATCCAGAAATATGTTCAAGCCAAGCTGGGTTTCAAACCGCCTGCACTAAATGTGTATATGGCATGCTCATTCGTCACTAAGTGCAGATGGCTGCTTTGGAAAACTTAGCTTTCATTATGTAGCAAAGAAATAAGTGTTTCACGCACAGCCCAGCATCAGTAACCACTGAAATTATAAAAACAAGAGCTATTATATATTCATAGGTGTAAACTGAGTTATTTATACTCCATGCTCAAAGCCTCACATGGTTTGCCATGCTTCAAAGCTCAATGTTTCTCATCAGAAGCATCTTGTATGCATTGGTTGAAAAAAAAGTTTTTTTTTTTTTTTTTTTTTACATTCTATTCACATGCTTCCTAGTGACAAGACGAAACACTGGGAAGTTTTCATTGCAGAAGACACGAGTCATATGACCAAGCTTAGTTTTTTTTCCCTTAGTCACTCTAATACCAAACTATGTCTAAAAAAAAAGTTTGCAGCTTACTGTAGGCCTGGGTACACACACACACACGCACACATGTAAACACACACGTGCACGAACAGAGTAACAGACATTTTCTTGTTAAACTGGATGTCATTGCTGCCGTTCACTTTTCTGTTACAGTCCTGCCAAGGTGATCATATTTTAGGTTATGCTGCAACTTGAAATTAATAGTAAAATGTAGGCATCTGTATGAAGAGACCACCGCACGCATATACACACACGCAGACACACAGTACCTGGTCCTTGCAGCTGAAAAACGGACAGTCACGGAAGAAACGCTGATATTCCATACACAGTAGTACCCGGATCCTTTCTCCGGCTCACACACTGTCTATACTACTAATGCCTGGATCCTCCTTGCAAAAAATCTCCTGGCTCGGCTCATGTGCATGGCAGCAGCTTAAATATAAGGTCAGTCGGGTCGCAAAAAGAATAAGAAGTTATGTACCTACCATAACGTTCCATGTTAGTTGTCTTCATCTCGCCTTCTTTCTTGCTGGATGGGTTCAGAACCGATCCTCGGCTCCGACTCAGCCTTTTTCTAAAGCTCGAGAGCTATTTACCGGCTTGAGGCCTCCCCTTATCCCACAATGCTAGGCGTCAGATATGCAGATCTCGTTTGGAAAGCTAGCACCATGGAAAAAAACACACTAGTTCCCACCAAAGGTTTACCTACAGTGCTACAAACAGAGGAGGACGTAACCTAAAAACAAGGTCAACTGTAGGAAGAAGGCCTCAAAAGGGATTCTTCTCGGTCCTAACCAGGCTAGGGGGATGGAGGGTGGGACGCAAGAAAGAAGGCGAGATGAAGACAACTAACATGGAACGTTATGGTAGGTACATAACTTCTTAATGTTAAGTTGTCTATCTCACCTTCATTCTTGCTGGATGGGACAGCGTCCCTAGCACCTTAGCCCTGGGTGGCTCATTGAAACAGACTCTTGAGCACGGTGGAACCAAAAACAGCTCGACTCCTGGAGGCCATTATCCAACTTGTAATGCGAAATGAAGGTATGAGGAGTGGCCCATGTTGCTGCAGCACAAAGAGATTCCATTGGAAGTCTAGCCTGAAAAGCTACTGACGTAGCCAATGCTCTGGTGGAATGAGCTTTTGGTTTTGAAGGAAGTTCTTTATGTCTCAGTTGGTAGATCAAGGTAATAATAGAAGCCAGCCACCTGGACAAGGTTACCTTAAAAACTGGCAGGCCCTGTTTCCCCTCAGCATAGGACAGGAAGAGTTGATCTAATTTTCTTGACTGTTTGGTCCTATCCAAATAAAAACATAACTGCCTGTGAACGTCCAAATAGTGTAACCTTTGTTCAGCTCTGTTTGAATAATTAGGAAAAAAGACAGGAAGATCAATAGCCTGATTGAGATTTGCCTCTGAGGGTATTTTGGGCAAAAAGGAAGGATTAGTCCCGAGTGAAACTCTATCTTTGTGAAAAATAAGATATGGAGGACGAACACAAAGGGCTTGAAGTTCCGATACTCTTCTGGCCGAGGTGATGGCTACTAAGAAGAGAGTCTTCCAGGAGAGTAACTTTAAGGAACAAGAAGCTGCAGGTTCAAAAGAAGGGAGAATCAGAGAAGTTAATATCAAGCTCAAAACCCACGGAGGGGGGGATCTTTAACCGGGGGTCTAAGTAAGATAGTTCCTTTAAGAAAGACCTTACAAAGTTTGTGGGACATGATACTGGACTCTGATAGGCTAACATGAAAATTTGCAATAGCAGCCAATTGGACCCTAATGGTGGCAGCTGTGGAACCTGCTCGAAAAAGTTCCGCCAAAAATCTAAAACATTATGGACAGGGGCTGTAAAGGGGTCCATCTTTCTAGCCTCTGCCCAGAAAGAAAAACGTTTCCACTTACTAGCATAAGTTTTTCTAGTACAAGATTTGTGCGAAGAAAGTATGATTTCGCGCAGTGTCTGAGAAATATGTGGAAGCCTGGCTAAGGTTGGAAGTGGAGCAACCAAGCTGTGAGGTTGAGAGAGTGAAGTGATTGGTGCAGCCCACCCAACTGATGGATCAAGAGGTCTGGCACTGGGTCCAGATTCCAGGGCTGCTCCAGCAGGTGACTATGCAGGAATGGGAACCAAATTTGTCGAGGCCAGTAAGGAGCAATGAGGATCATCCTGGATCCCAAAGTGGTCACTTTCTGAATCAGTTTTGGAATTAAGGGAAAAGGAGGGAATGCACAGAGCAGACCCCTGGGCCAATCGTGAACTACAGCGTCTCTGGGGGATTGGCCTGGGAGGGGGAAGAGAGTGAAGAAGTCGTGGCACTTGCTGTTGAGAGGGGTTGCAAAAAGGTCGCAGCAAGGCCGACCCCATCTGCGGAAAATTTTGTCCGCTACTAACTGATTGAGAGACCACTCGTGAGGCATAAGGATTGCTCTGCTTAGCCTATCCGCTATGACGCTGGACTTCCTGGGGATGTGCGTTGCTATCAGAAACCATTGAGAGGAGATCGCCCACTGCCAAAGTCTGAGTGTTTCTCGACATAAGGGATAGGACCTGGTTCTGCCCAGCTTGTTGATGTACCACACTACCGACATATTGTCCGTGTGAACTGCAATAGTCCCGGTAGGCAGAGAGTCCTGAAGAGTTTGCAACGCTAAAAGTACCGCTCTCATCTCCAAGACTTTTATGTGCAGATGGTACTCTAGGGGTTGCCAAGTGCCCTGGACAGTCCTGCCCTGAAAATGCCCCCCCCCCCCCGATCAGGGAGGCATCCATTGTCAACGTGGCAACCGGAGGAGGAAGTACAAACGGTCTGCCCTGAAAAACTTGACGGGAGACTATCCACCAAGAAAGGTGGTCTTTGCATGATTGAGTAATTATTATGTTGTGAGACATCGGAAGCTGTTGAAAGGACCATTGGGTAAAGAGCATCCACTGAAGAATTCGCATGTGAAAACGAGCCAGGGGAAGTAATGTGATAGCTGCTGCCATGAGACCTAAGGTTTTCAATACAAATCTAGCCTGAATTCTCTTGCATTGTAGCAACGTTTGAACATGTCGGCGAACGTCTAATACTCTTTCTAATGGGAGTTTTGCCAACAGTTCTTTTGTGTTTAATATGGCGCCTATAAAGGTTATAGATTGACAAGGCAACAATGCAGACCTTTCGAAGTTTATAGAGATACCTAGCTCTGAGCAAGTTTGGATGGTATAATCCCTGGCTCGGATTAGTTGATGCCTGGTGGAAGCAGTTAGGAGCCAGTCGTCTAGATATGGAAACACCTGGAATCTTCTCCGTCTCAGGTGAGCTGTAACCACTGCCATGCATTTGGTGAACACCCTGGGGGCTGTGGTGAGACCAAAGGGCAGGGCTCTGAATTGATAGTGACTGGTTCCCAGCCGGAAGCGGAGAAACCTCCTGGAGCGTCTGTTCATTTTGATATGGTAGTACGCATCCTGAAGGTCTATGGAGCACATCCAAATGTCCGGACCCAAAAAGGGTAGAATGGACTGAAGCGTGACCATCCGGAACTTCGTTCTTTGAACAGACTTGTTTAATCTGCTGAGATCCAAAATGGGTCTCCAGTCCCCTGTCTTCTTTGGTACCAAAAAGAACTTGGAGTAAATCCTGGATCCTTGTTGGTCTGCTGGGACTGGCTGGATGACTCTTTTTCTTAGCAGTTTTGAGATTTCTAGTACTGCTTGTTCCCTTAGACCGGGTAGAACATCTGGAAGGGATCTGTTTGTTTGAATGGGGGTGTGGACAAAGGAGATTTTTTAACCCTCGGATATGACAGCCTGTACCCATTTGTCTTGTGTGAGGAGTCGCCAGGCTTCTGGGTACAGTGATAATCTTCCCCGGACTGCCTCCGAGAGTGGACAGTCAGGCAAGCCCCTCAGGGGTGCTGAAAGGGTTTGTTGGAAAAGGTTTCCCTGCTACCCTGATTCTGCGGACCCCCTCTGCCCCTCGGGAGGAGTCTGTTGTTCCCTCCTCTGCCCCTGGAGGGAAACTCTCCACATGTGTCAGGCACAACTCCTTGGGGTTTGCGAAACCACATTTTTCCACCCTTCTGACCTTTAGGGTATGGTCTAGAAGGAGTAGAAAAACGGACTCCCACGGCAGAGAGAGTCTTGCCTTCCTGCTCACACCTGGTAAGGGTATCCTTCACCTGTGGTCCAAACAAAGCCAAACCATCGAAGGGGGTATTGGTGAAGCGCGCCTTAAAGGGGTCAGCAAAGTTACATAACTGCATCCAGGCATGTCTTCTCAAAGCCACGCCTGTGCCTGCGGCTCTACTCGCCCCATCGGCTGCATAACAAATGAGCCGCATGGAGGAGTTGACTATAGAATTAAGGGTCGCCAGCTGGGGGTTAATCTTTTCCTGAGACCCCGCAGCAGATGGATCCTGAAGGGTATCACCCAGTTCCTTAAGTAGATCTCTTTGAAGGCGGGTGAAATGGCACAGATAGTTCAGCGACCGCATGGAAAAGGTCGCTGAAGAAAACATCCACGTACCTGTCCATTGTCCTAGATTCTTTATTAGGTGGATGGACAGGCACTGAAGGGTCAGCCAACTCCTCCTTAGTGGCTACTGCAACCACCATGGCATCAACAGGGACACCCTTAGTGAGAAACTGTTTGTCGGATGGGGCTGTGATGAATTTTGTGGGCCTGCGGGGAGTTGGTTCCACTGTGTCAGGGGTCGACCACGCCTTCTGAGCCACTACTCCCATTAGTGGGTCGAAAGGCGAAGACTCCCAGGAGGTGTAAGGACGAGAACCAAATGCGTCCAGATACACCGACTCGTCCTCGGAAGGGTTGAGGGCAGTCCATTTCCCCCTCTGCTTAAGGATCGCAAGGATGTCTAAAAAGGAGACATCCTTAGAGGGGGACCTTGGGGACCCTTCCAAATCCTCCAAGTCAGTGTCAGAGGTAAATGACTCGGGGGAGTCAACATGCTTCCTCTTACATTTTCTCTTCCGAGGGGGCTCCTCCGAATGATCAGGGGAGGCCTCGGAAGAGGAAGATGCACCCAGTGGGGCTACCTGGAGCGCTTGTTCTCCACGCTTGGGGCCAGGAGGGTGGACAGAGACAGACACAGGCACCATGGGGGGAGGGGTCGATCGCGGAGCCGACCCAGGAGTCAGCACGCTCCTCATGACCTCAAAGGCGCCCCTATCAGGCAGAGAAGAGGGTTCCCGCTCTGAAGAGACGTGAACCCTTCCTGGCACCGAGAGGGACGGCTTCGAGGCAGATTTCGGGGCCAAGCTCACCTGCGCCAAAGCCCCGAGAGGGAGAACGGAGTCGGACAAGGGTCCGATGCAATTCGCCCCCTCGGAGCCGATGAGGAAGTGTCGGTGCCCGGATCCCTCCAAGGACGGAACCAATGAAGAGATCGGAGCCGAAGGGTGGGGTATCTTGCTCCGACGTTCCGACAATTCGAGCCCCAACAAGCTCCGGCTCCGAACACGGTAGTAGAGTTGGAGGTGGAATAGTTGAAGAAACAGGGATAGCCACAGTCTGCTGAGAAGGGCAAGTCAACATTTTGGCCAGTGCCTGTGACTTAAGGAGCCTACTGACCACCCTGTCTAAGTCATGGTCAGATAACCTGGAGGACCGAGAGGAATGGGACCGATGACTCCGCTCCGATTGTAGTAATGGGGACCTAGGAGCAGAGCAAACGGATTCTAAAGAAGGGGATCTCGAACGCTTCCGGCTCAGAGACGGCTCCGATGGCAAAGTCGGGGCCGACTGAGGTCTCAAAGTGTTGGTCCTGGCCGGAACCGAAAAAGAAGTAGAAGCTCCATTCGGCGTCGGCTCCGAACAGGGAGCCAACGGTTTGGCGGGCTTTAAGGATTTCCCAGATGAAGGCTTAGTCGGGGATCCTTCAGGCTTTAACAAGCCTCTCAAATTTAGTTTATTCCTATGTTCCTGCAGGACTCTCGGACTGAAAGCATGACAGACAGAACAAGAGTCCTGCAGGTGTAGGGGGCCCAAACAATAAACACAAGAAGTGTGACCGTCTGTCAGAGACATTTTCTGACAGCACGAGTCACACTTCTTGAAACCTGAAACCTTGGTATCTTTGGACATGGTAGAAGAGATACCAAGGGAATTTAAACTAGTGCATAAACACTAAACACAGACACACACGCACTAGAACAGACAATACAACTTCTACAACTATAGCAGTTATAATTAACCCAAAAACTATAAAAACTTTATTATGTATATATATATGTATATATATATATATATATATATATATATATATATATATATAAAACACACTATACAGAGATAGGCCTAACCACTACCCCAAAAGAGAATGGGGAGGGGAGGGGAAGGGAGGAAGGGAATAAAACTCTGTAATCAACAGAAAAAAAGGGGATTATAAGTGGGTCTAAAGGGATTACAATAAACAACTCCAATAGAAAAGAAAATCTAAATTAGCAACAACAACCCTGACAATGAAAGGTTATAAAAAGAATTATATGACCTGGAGCCAGTAAAAACGCAGCCTCGTAGCTGAAGCGGCAAACGAGATCTGGGTATCTGACGCCTAGCATTGTGGGATAAAGGGAGGCCTTGAGCCGGTAAATAGCTCTCGAGTTTAGAAAAAGGCCGAGTCGGAGCAGAGGATCGGCTCCGAACCCTTCCAGCAAGAATGAAGGCGAGATAGACAACTTAACATCCACTGTTGATTTGAAACTGCACACATGCTGCGTACAGTGGAGCTAATTCCGACAGGCTGTTCACAGAGCTGACATCACTGATGTCATGGAGCACGCCTCTCCACGCGATATCAGCTGTAAAATTTCTTTTTAAAAAAAAAACAAAGCTGGGAAAATCGGAAATTAAGGGGTGCCACTTGGGAATCATAGCATCTCATTTTTTGAACCTCAAAACCGGTAATGACCACGAAATTTGGTACGGTTGAGAGGTATGTTGAGGAGGCATTCTGAGCACCTTAGTGTGGGTGGTTGCGCTAAAAAATGTGCATTATCATCACCCTTATTGACATTTGTTTAGTTGTGTTGGTTATTAAAATTATTACTGTTGTTGCTGTTATTATTAGTAGCACTATTCATAAAGAAATGGTTTGTAACAGGGGAGGGTCACGATACACTCTTATGTACATAATCAGCTTTGTTGCCATCCAATTTATTTTGTTTACGTTTACAATTAGTGTCAGAAAAGTTTTTTATGTCAGCAAATATTCTATTGCATCTAGCAGACATCTGTTCAAACATAAGATCATTAATAATACTTTCATTAAGCAGTTTTAAGTCACCTTCAAGCGCTTGCGCTCATTGTCCTTGATAATAATGTTCATCACCTCGAGTCCAGTATTGTCAAACAGTTCAAACTCCTGGTGCATCAAGGAACCCTTTTCTGTACCCACTGACAACTTCCATATTCGGAGGCCCTTTGGAACTTGTTTTAATTTTGTAGATTGTACCAAAAAGGCATTATCTAACTGTAAAGATTTAAATTTCCTTGCTAAATGTTCGAAGGTGGCAATTTGAGTGGTAAGAGATCCAAAAATCATTCCCCTGTCTTTCACAATATAAAGTATAATCCAGTAATGGAGTCTGGAACAAACCATTCAAGCCAGTGATAACAGGGGGTGAAGAATTAGCATGATTACCATTAGTTCTTGTAGAGCCAAGTACAGGAGTATGTAGAGTAAATAATTATTGCTGCGAAGATGTCAAAGTCTATTCGGGCATGCCTCTGCGCTTTAATTCATTTAAACCAGAGGCTAGTTCACGAACTATAGTACTAGGTTCATCCACCTTCGTTTCAAGTGAAATAGACTGCTCCACAGTGTAGTCTCACAAGGTTAAAAGACTAGGAAATGGACAGCAGCCACACATGCAGAAGCAGTGTGGTAAATACAATAAAAAAATAAACAGGCAAACCAAAGTGTTTTTGCACAAGAAGCAGTCACTTTAATACAATAAAATCACCAGAGACTTAACGCTTTCACCTTTTACAATCCAGGCATCATCATAGTCAAATAAAAATTCACAACAGTCACATTAATAGGAAGAACAGACTGACATAATTTCCTGTAAGATCATGCATTCACGAATAATGTACTAGTTTATGAATGACATCCATGTTATTAGAATTATTGCAATAACAGAATAAAATACTAAGTAATAAAAAACATATATATGTTGTTAAAAATTGTTTAAAAATATTATTTAAATTTTTTTTTCTTTCCTAAAAACTGCTAGCATTCACTGAGGCTTGAAGGAGCCTGTATTTAAAACTGTTTTGCTCTTTTTTACAAGGTACTCGAGATGGAAATTGTGGCATTAATTCCAGGTTTCACCTTAGCATAGAGTCTTAATTGCCATCCAGTTTCCGTGACCTGCAGTTCAAAGTCAACATTGCCCCCTCTTGTACTGACCAAAACTCTATCAACAACAAAAAATAGGAACTTTTTGAAATTTGTACACTCTGAACTGTGTGTGTAAGGGGTGCTGGTACACTATGCATTTCTAATATCCCCGTTGTGTTCTATAATCCTGTCACGTAGTTTCCTAGTGGTCTTGTCAATATAAAATGCAGGACATGAAATGCGTAGCAATATAAGCATTTTCACTGTTACAATTACAGCACCGTGGACACCAAGTTCCTACCATAAGAGTCAGTCTGGCCATAGGGCCCTTCATTAATAAATCTGCAGCTTGAACAGAAGCCACATTTGTGTACCCTAGAGACATAATTTTTCTTTTTAGTATCCATGTCCCTCTCCAAAATTTCTTTCATATTTTTGCCTCTACTCAAAACAATCTTAGGCCCTGACCCTAATTTGTTTTTCATATCGTCTAATAAGGTTCCCCAAATTTTATTCATGCTTCCCTTTAAATGCGAGGCATCTTGATTAAATGGTAAAATCATAACATCATATTTGGAGCCATCATCATGACTTACGTTAATAGTACCTGTAATGTTGTGCCCCATAACTCTCAACTTCTTTGCTCAAGAATTCTGTACAAAGGCCTAAAATCAGGGAAAATGCATAAATATTACTTTAATCCCTAAAAGTTAATAGAACAGGATTTGAACAGAATCAAGGTAAAAAAATCATGAGAACAATAAATGCCCTGAATATTAAATTCTAAGATATTCCTAAGGAAATGCAAGATTTGGTTTCGAAAATTTCAGAAAGTGCTTCTAGAATAATTCCACTTTCCACTGAGGACTCAAAGCCATTATATGAGGATGTATCCATCAGGCATCTTAGAAAAACTATTCTGATAAAAAAAAATTAGAAAAGATTTCTCTTAGTCTAACAGCATAGGGATCTTTTACTCAGGACAGATGTTATAACAAGCTATATAAATTAGTACAGATAAAGTAGATGGCCAATTTAGAAATAACGGACAAACTCCGCCATCTGAAATGGCCCATTATGAGGAGATGGGCAGTTTGAAACACTGTCAGAGCTGCTGATACACTAAAAGACGAGCCAGAAAAATGAAAATATAAACAAGACACAAAAACGTAAAACGTGTCTAAAAACCTTGAAAAATGTAAAGGGATATAACTTAGAATTTGGACTACTGATATGCATATATCTATCTATATATATATATATATATATATATATATATATATATATATATATATATATATATATATATGTATATATGTACACACACAGACACACACATATGAAGTCTCTGTGTTCATCAGTGGCAGTGATAAACATTGAGCAGCCTGCCTGCCCCTGTGCGAGTGGTTACTGCCTTGAAACTCCAGTTTTATTGGCCATTTTGGGTCAATTCCAAACTCCTCAATCTCCCTCTCTTAAAACCAGATTGCCTCGTGGTTTTGGCGTCTTTTTGGACTTGTTGGCTGTTGGTGAAGCACCCTCCAAGAGGAGAAAACGCTGAGAGAAGAAAGGAGCCACTTTTGAGATTTTAAGTATTTTGCTTCAGATTATTTAAGTTTTTCTGCATTGCCGCCTACTTTTGAGCATTTTCTGGCTTGTTAAACTTGATTTCTGTGTTGGTAACTGTATTTAGAACACAACCTAGGGCTGATTACTGAATTTCCTGCCTGCACTTATTTTAAAATCGTTTTTTTTTTCTTAAAACTTGCATTTTATCTGTCTCTGGCCTAGCACTCAAGTGTGGGGTCATTTACTGCACTGTTCTAACTTGTTGATACTTGTGAACCTCTGCTTTCCTTAAAAAAAAACAAAAAAATCTTGCTTTTTTTCCCACTTTTCTGAGATTTAAATTCAGTTACAGATTTGCTGTTCTGAACTGTTTGTAAGTTTCTTTGAGGCCATTGTTTGCTTGAGCTAAAGGGAAGTCTCTGTGTTCATCAGTGGCAGTGATAACATTGAGCAGCCCGCCTGCCCCTGTGGGAGTAGTTACTGCCTTGAAACTGTAGTTTTATTGGCCATTTTGGGTCAATTCCAAACTCCTTGATCGCCCTCTCTTAAAACCCAACTGCCTTGTGGTTTTGGCGTCTTTTTGGACTTGGTGGCTGTTGGTGAAGCACCCACCAAGAGGAGAAAATGCTGAGAAGAAAGGAGCCACTTTTGAGATTTAAAGTATTTTGCTACAGATTATTTAAGTTTTTCTGCATTACCGCCTACTTTTGAGCATTTTCTGGCTTGTTAAACTTGATTTCTGTGTTGGTAACTGTATTTAGAACACAACCTAGAGCTGATAACTGAATTTCCTGCCTGCACTTATTTTTAAAATCGTTTTTTTTTTTCTTAAAACTTGCATTTCATCTGTCTCTGGCCTAGCACTCAAGTGTAGAGTCATTTACTGCACTGTTCTCACTTGTTGATACTTGTGAAACTTCTTTCCTTAAAAAAAAAAAAAAAAAAAAAAAAAAAAAAAAACTAACAAATCTTGCTTTTTTCCCACTTTTCTGAGATTTAAAAAAGTTCAGTTACAGATTTGCTGTTCTGAACTGTTTGTAAGTTTCTTGGAGGCCATTGTTTGCTTGGGCTAAAGGGAAGTCTCTTGTGTTCATCAGTGGCAGTGATAAACATTGAGCAGCCTGCCTGCCCCTGTTCCAAACTCCTTGATCTCCCTCTCTTAAAACCCTCTTTTGCACGGTTTTGCACGTTTTTGCGCATAGCGCAACATCGGGCAGCGCCGCCTAATTGGGTTTAAACTATTCCTGGCTCCACAAAGTCTGCTCTTCACTTTTTCCCTTAGAACTGCTCTAT